>NC_032011.1:23629295-23839348 GCF_001865875.1 Lupinus angustifolius | reverse complement strand
ATCCAATCAGAAAATCTTATTTAATTAAAAAGAAAAATTATAATAACAAAAATAATATTTATACATTATTATCCTATGTAATTTGATTGATT
Source organism: Lupinus angustifolius (assembly GCF_001865875.1). Lineage (NCBI taxonomy): Eukaryota > Viridiplantae > Streptophyta > Magnoliopsida > Fabales > Fabaceae > Lupinus > Lupinus angustifolius. The sequence continues at coordinate 23,839,256 of NC_032011.1, read as the reverse complement.
TGATACATGCAGACAAGATCTTTTTGGGACAAAAGATTCTTATCCGTGTTGAGATATTCAATAGATTATTATATCACTAGACTAATGTCTTCGTGGATGAGTAATATATGCAAAAAAATAATATTACACTACAAAAACCCAATGATTCAGCTTAAAGCATAATCATACATGGACTAATATGTTTTAATTATCAGAATACATAATGTATTAACTAGGAAGCCCTAGATAAATAATTTCGTCCATACTCAGAAGTTTATTTAGGAAAAAGGAAAAGAAGGAGCTGAGTGGGGACCCGAACAACGTGTGTAATTTGCAAAGAATTGACCGTACTAGTAAAATATAATAATATAGAAATAGAATTATACACTAGCTGAGTGGTGCTACATATTTTGTATATTCCTTCTTTTAAAAGGTAAATTAAGAAAATAAATGATATGTAGGTACTAACTACTAGGCAAGTAGTTAGGGTTGTGTGTTTGCACAAATCTTCTCTCTATTTCTATCCCAAAATCTTCCCGTCTCTATGTCTCAAGTCAATCATATTTCACTAAATCACATAAAAATGTTATATTATATTTTTTTAATTTTATTTTTTAGTATGTGTCAAATTTTCATTGGATTGGGACACAATAAGACACAGAAAAGTGAATAGATGATCCCTATTCCCTACCCCAAGATAAATGGAATTTGGTCAAAATTTCCTGGACCTGAGTGCAGAAAAACTCAAGTTTCCTAATACCAGTAATCACAGACAATACAGACCAAATTTTATTAGTGCAGTGTCATATAATACCTACAGGCTATAGATTATTATCCTACATTATAGACTTAATTAATTTGAACTCAAAGGAAATTTCTGTAGCAGAAATTAAAGATGATGAGTTTGGAGAAGGTATAAGAGAGAATAAAAGGGTTCTCAACTTCAACAAAGAGAGAAAGATGAAAATACCAGAGAAGATCCTAAGGGGTCCATTGCCATTGCAAAGCGTATTGAGCTGAGTTTCTATCTTCTGCATGAAATCCATGGCCTCTTGAATAGGCCTTGTTAATTCATCTCTATACTTCACAAGCATGTCATAGTAAGCTTCCTGTTTTCACCCCACACCATATAATATATATAAATATATATCAAATTATCAAACACTTCACAGTTAGCAAATAAAAATTGTAAAGGACTAAAGGGTTTGAAGGAAATAAGAGTGAACAAAATCCTAACCATGAATTGGTCAAGTTCAGGGTCCTTGGAACCTTCCAGATTAGACCTAACTGAAGATCGTTGTCGTGCCTCAAAATCTTGTTGAGCTGCAGCCATACGCGCCACCACTTCCGGCGGAGCTCCTACCTTCAAATATTCAGCCACTGTCAGAGATACATTTATTAATGGAACCCATATACAAAAAGCAAACAGTTAGATATAGAATTAAAAAGGGATTTAGGCAGGAACAAATATGAGTTAATTAATAATTCAAGACCTTTTGGCAATCCATGTAAACTTGTAAAAGATTAGAGTACTGAGGATGAGCAATGATTTTGGCTTTTATATCTTCTTCAACTTCGTTAGAGCTATGGCTCCCTCCATGTTGAGTTTGATGAGGTTGTAGAATACTTCCTCTCAATAAGGGATAGTGGAAAATCGGAGTTTGTAGCTGCTGCGAGGTGTTGTTGTTGGATTCAGTTTTCACATTAGAGTCATATCGTACCTGATCGGGTTGAAAACTGTGACCCGATCCACCCGATTGAAGATGAAAAGTGTTGATAGGAAATTGATTATGATGATGATGGTTTCCACCGCTTGAATCACCAACTGCAGTGGTGTATAAGAAATTTTCCCTTGGAACTTGACCTGTGTTTTCTCTTATATGATTATTGTTGTTAGTGTATTCCTCCATTTATTCACTAGAAGTGTCAAAACTCTCTCACTAATACTCAAACATCATGAGGACCAAGCCATGGACACAAACCCTACGTTATTATAAGTTCATGGAAAGTTCTACAACTTCAAACCCTAAGAAATAAGTACAAGTTTGCTAGTGAATAATTTAGTATGGACTATGTACCACAACTTCATCAGCATAAGTGAGGTTTAATTTAGGTATATATAGGTGTTATTATAGTTAGAAGGGTGTGGTTTGAGGATTTTAAAGGAAAAGTAGAGGTTTTTATGGGTGTCCCTTAGAATTAGGGTGATGATTGCAAAATCAGATTTTGGGTGTGGACTAGGTAGTGATTAGAGAAGAGAAAGGAGTAGAATAGAGAGAAGGGTGGTGAAGTCTAAACTAGCAATAGCTCCTTGTTATGGTGGTTGACAAGACTCTTGTTCATTTGAGAAAAAGAATCATTTGAAAATTATGAAAAAACCTAGTATAGTCTAGAAGATAAGCCCAACGATTGCTATTGATTTTCTTGCTTCTTTTTCTGTCTCTCTCAATTTATTTTCTTGATTTATCGTTTTTTTATGGAAACTGTAATGATAATAACGTCGTTGTTTAATAATTATGATGTAATGAATTCAGATCTTATTAAGAATTTTTTGTTTGTGGAGTAATGTTATATCTATTCTTCTCATATTTCACTAATTAAGAGGGTCATTTTTCAATATATGAAACTTCTTTTGTTTATATGGTAAATTATAAATTCTCATGGGTTAAGAAGTGAAATCAAAAGTATATATACTTGAATACCATGAATTCTAAATTATCATGATATTTCAGACAAACAAAAGCAAAATCCCAAACTATAGTTTTACTAGTCATTCTCCCCTCCAAAAACTTAAGTTCCTAATAGATTTTTGGTCTGTGGATTAATACACAGGCTCCAACTTTTCTTGTGTTTGCTAATTGGTGTAACGATCCAAAAACTTGTATTATATTAACTTCTAAAAAAAATTAATATTTGATCTTTGTCTTGTATTGGGTTAGCACCCCTTGTACTGCTTTTAATACAATTTACTTAACAAAAAAAACATTGTCAAGTTTTAAAACTATTATTATTTTTTATGACTTGATGGGCTAACACTCAAAAAGCAACAACAAACTAAGAGCCTCTATCAAAGAAGGTAGGAGCAGTATCCACAAGCAAATATACAGAAAGAAAGAAAAAAAGAGTTACATCAATAAGATATTCTCATATCATAAATTCACAATTCAATGAATGACCAAATTTAGCTAGAGCATCAACAACTAGATTTGTCTCCCTTAAGATATGCATCCACACATGCATTTCATTCTCATTTTCCTCATTACATTGAAACCATGATCTTCTATTCCAAAAAATTTATCATCATATCTCAAACTAATCATATGCTAACTTTCAATTTATCATCATATCTTAAACAATATCAAAATATTATTTTTATTTTTCTTTTCAAATATATGCTAACTTTCAATTTATTTAAAACACAAAAATAGAACAGCTTGATCCACATTCTACTAAAGGGATGGTCTCTCACTTTTATTTAGATTATGAGAGAAAATGGGACCCACATGCCATACCCATTTCATCTTATTTCCCAAACACCCCCGAGAGTTCCGCGCTGCACTCTGTGCTAGTGAGGGCCAAAACTTCACCCCTTTTCTTTTTGTCATATACTTTTCATGTTCGATTTTTTATGATATTATTCTAAATAAATTTTGATAATTTTAAAATTCGATGTATATTTATATTTATTTTTAACTATACCATTATTTATTAATTATTCATATCTCCATTATTTTTTAATTTAATTTTTAATATTGACTAAATAAAATAATTTTAGTCAAAATGAGTTGTATTAATTTCCTCTCTGTTGAGTGATTCTTTGTGATGAGACAGATTGGACATCTCCAAAGTTTGAATGTAAAAGCAGTGTGTGTATTTGGTTGAGATACTCTTCTTCCATCCTCATTTGTCATTCAACCTCACTATTCTTCTCCATTTCCCTATGCTACCTCTTCTACAACCAAGGGCCTTATCCTCACACCCACCAATTATATGTATTTGGTTCAGAAATGAATGAGTTGAGGCCAGTACTAGGGTTAAATTAATCTCTCTAAATTAAACCTAGAATCACGGGGAATGAGTTGATTGTAGTAAATAATGATTATGATACTTAAGGTTCCTCACTTGAAACAGTGATGATTCTATTATTGGAGCCTTTGCCTTTTGCCAATCACTTCACCATCTACATCATATCATATGAATGACCTGTTCTTGTCACGTCACTCACAAATAATACACTATTCTTCTAATTATTTATCATAAAGATAATTGTTACTAAATATCTCAGTGTTAAAATATCATCATTTGTAAGTACAAAATGACATGGTGTTAAATATATTTAAATAATAAAAAGTTGTAGAAATGTGAGATAATATAAGCTTAAATTTGTATAAATGTTAATGTTAATTAAGTAAGAGAAGTGGTGAGAGTAGGAATGGAGATTTTTAACTTCAGAGATATAAGTATTTATATAGGTAGTTAAGGTTGAAATAGAATTACAGAAATTACCTAATTTTAAACTCAATGGTTCTAATTAAACTTATATCGTGCCACAACTCATCTATTGATTCTTCACCATCACATGGTTTGGACTTCCACTTGGTTTCACTACCCAAGCGTGTCTCATCTTTCTTGGAGAAAGCATAAACGTTGTGCTTAGAGTTAGTCTAATGTTTTAAGAATTGTTCTACCATTATTTACATGAGGTTTTGAGATGAAACTTTAATATGATATCAGAGCTAAAGTCCAACTTCTTCTCAGTTGCCATATGTCCAAAGATGTCGTTTAGTTATGGGTCAAAGATAACCATTTGCCTAGTCTGACAGACTTGCATGGAGGGAGCATGTTGGAAAATAAGTCTCATATCTACCTCATTGTCTCGAGAATAGTTTAAATATCTGTTGGATTATTTCTCTCATGGACAATTGGTTTTGAGATTAAATCTTAACTTGGTATCAGAGCCAGAACCCAACTTATTTCCGGTTGTCATAAGCCAAAAGATGCTCTTTAGTTATGGGTCAAAGGTAATCTTTTCGCCTGGTTCGACAAACTTATGTGGAGATGACATGTTGAAAAGTAAGTCTCACATCGCCCAACTCAATGTCACGAGAATGATTTAAATACTTGTCTCATAAACACTTGGTTTTGAGATAGAACTTTAACAGTCCAGAGTGAGTTATAAGGTGGTATGATAGTGGAGATGAAGTGCTTAAGGAATGGAAAGTATGAGGTTGTGGATTCGAGTTCCACCAACAACAAAAAATGGAATAATAAGATGCTTTAATGGTGCGAAGGAGGTTGTTAATTCAAGTCTCACCCACAACAAAAATACTAACATACTAATAATTTTCGATAAAGAAATATGAGCTAGATAGTATGGATTTGGCCGGAATATATGAGAGATATAAGTTTTGGGACTAGATATAGTGAATCCTTAATTATTTTGGTAAAATAATTAAGAATTAGTCAATAGTATATGTTGAACAGAAAATAGTCACCTAGGACCCATGTCTGCCATTAAATCCTATCAATATGTTTAAAAGTATAGCAGCCACCTTTTTATATTAATTAATGTTAATATTGCGTAAGAAACACAAAGTTGAAGAAGTAATATCCATTTTAACCATTTATTAGGTAAGAATCGGTGGGTAAATAATGTTTAGCTTTTGATTCACAAATTGATCAACAACATGCCCCACTGATAAGGAACAATAATATATGATTTACTCTCAAGGCATGTTCCCATAAAATCTTACAAAAATATGTTCCTATAATTGTAATTATTACTTAGAAATATGAAAGACAAATTGAACAAAAAAGGAGAAGAATTGGCTTACTTTAACAGGTAAGTTATTCTGTTTTGCTGTCAAACAATGAACAAAAAGGAGGGTCAAGTGTCCTAATTAAGCAACTTAATTAGTCAATAAAGGTTTCATTTTCGATCATATTAATTATGAAAAAGAAAGTTATTGTGTGTTTAATCACGTAAGTTGACAATAGTATAGCAGCCATCACCATCTTCAATAATTCTAGCTAGATACAATTGCACATACTTCTATTCACATTTGTATCATTCTAATTTAGGATTACATTTTATATTTCTTTATTTTCTACTTATTTTCTCAAATTTTGGATCTTCTTAATTGTTTTATTCTTTTTTTCTCAATTGTTTTGTGGAGAAAATAAATAAACATAAAAAAATTGTGTCCAATTAAGGTTTATGATTTTTTATTATCATTTTTTTGTTTATATCTTCCATTCACTTAATAAGAAAATATAATTGAGAAATCCAAATCTTACCAAATGCACATCATTTGAAAATGTGATATGTAACTCACATTTTTCCTTGCTAACTAAAATATAAATATATAAATGGCAAAAAAAAAATCTTTACATCAATACTAGATATAGAGATAATATTACTCATATATTTTATTTAGTATAGTGGAGGAGAAGAATAAGTATTTTTTTCATCAATGAAGAGAGACAGATACATGTTTCTCATTTTATTTTTAATGACATAAATGTAGTTTCATTATAATTAGAATGAGTCATTAAAATTTGCATTTCCTTTTATTTTTTGAAGTCTCTCCATTAATATAAAGAATTGAATCTTACGGTAGAAGCATTGAAATAACCTTGTCCCTTTCCCTCCTTAAATATCTAAACCTTGTTGTCTACGAACATGAAAAAATTGAAGTCCAGCAAATAACACATAATCATTAAGTCAATACTAGAAGCAGACCCTAGATAAAAGAGGAAAGAAATATTTGCACTCATATGATAATTTATGACTTCTATATATTATTATTGTATCATTTATTATTCACATTTAATCATTATTAACTTTTAAAAAATAATTCAAATAAATAGTAATTAATATAATGATCGTATATAAATCTTTACACTGATTATGATTATGCATAAATATGACACTCTAGAACATAACTTATGATGGCTGCTTTTCAATTCTAAAGGACCCTCCAATTCATCCATTGACCCAGTGATTATGAACACTAAGAGCATTATTCACATTTTAAGGCCCACTGGATCCTGAACCAATTCAAACCCAAGCAGATACTTGATAAGTTAAGAGCAGTTTCAGTTTCTCTTTTATCATTTGAGCTTGTAACAAGAATGTAAAGCCCACTTAAGGATTCATGAGGCCAAGAGAGTCTTTTGCCATTGGTGGAATTAGACATGGTCAACCATTTCCAACACTCAATGTACAATAAAACCAATATGAAACCATGTATTTGTCCCCTTAGCCAAATCCCTGATCTCTATTGTACTACGAGTTTAAATCTGTGTATTGACAGTGTAAACTTTTTTACATTATTAGTACATCATCTATCGTTGATAAATAATTTGATGAAACTATCTAGTACATCATCCACTATTGATGAATAATTTGCTAACAGTGTAAAAAACACTTACACTGTCAATGTATATATATTAAATCGTTATACTAACCCCAACTACAAAGCAAAATCAATTTTAGGCCCTTGAAACATACACAATTGACCATACAAATAATCATAACAAGGTAATAGTTATGTATTAAATATTAACAATGATTATGTAAAATGAAATTCAAGGGATTGCTATATAAAGTAATTTAAGGAAACATTTTGAAAGTCCAACCTCAAAATCTGGGGGTGTTGAAGGCTGTGTGTTTAGGAGCATGTTTTATGACCAAATCTTTAACTGTTGTCTGCACACTAAGTACACAGAAACAGCAATTAATGTTAATGGAGCTTTCTAATATAAACTTATTCACTATTTCTAGAGAATTCAATCTTACAGTACTAATCCTTGTTTCTTTTCTTTTGTATATATTTACCTAGAACAAAAGCCAGTGGTCTCTAACTCTCTATGTGAAAGTTAGTATATATTTACCTTGACAACTTTGATTTTATTTATAATACAAAGTGGTACTTTGTGTTACATGATATAAAGTTGTTAGATTTTATGGTGCGAAAGAAAGATTGCTGATAAAGAATAATAAAGACAGTAACTTAGCTAATAATAATTACAGAAAACAAAGTCCTGTGTTATAAAATTCAACTACTTGTGTGATAACCCTTTCATAAAATAAAAAAAACGTTTGAAAAGTTAAAAGATTATGTATCTTAAATAAGTACTGTTTGAGTACTTAGTACCCTTAAAAAGATTATCCATATAATAAAATTTGAGTGCTAAAAAAGCAGCTTCTAGTTCCAGTTCTATCCAAAAAAGGACCCACTTTTCTCTTTTCCTTTTGTGATTGTAAGATCACTGTCTCTTCTTTGCTTTTAGGATTCTCTCTCTTTACCTCATCTCTTCACTTTTATATCCCTTTTCCTTTTTCCTTCGAATTTGTTCTTACTCCTATGTCCCACCAAAACAGCCTAAACTCTCTTTTTGCTCTGAAATTCTCTTCTTTTTTCATTATAATTTTTGCCGTTGTAAACTGACCCTGTCTGCTTCATTTTCTTCTTGTAAATCCCCTATTCCACATAGCTCTATTTGGATTTCGTAGCTGTGATAATTTTAGCTGAGTACAATTTTTTATCTTAAAAAAATATTTTTGGTACTTTGATCAGATTTTGAGTTGTTGCAAGTTGTGAGAAAGATCAAGGGTGTATTCATAGGTGTATCTATCACCCAATTGGAAAAGTTTAAATTTTTTATCATATTGAGATACTGGGTTGCATTTATTCATTTGGGTTTGTTAAACAATTGAAGTTTTCAGGATTATGATTTGATTGTGTTTGCTTCATGGGGTTATGATTTAACATAGAAATAGAAAAGTTTTTGTTTTGCTATATTAAGAAGAGAGTTATAGAATGAAGAAAGGTAAGGATGATGAGAAGATTGTGGGGCCCATGTTCCCTAGACTCCATGTGAATGATAAGGAAGATAAGGGAGGGCCAAGAGCACCACCAAGGAATAAGATGGCCCTTTATGAACAGCTTAGTATTCCTTCTCAGAGATTCAACCATGGTGTTCTGCTACAAAATCCAGATACTTCTAGTAATAATGTTCCCCCAACATCCACAAGCCAGGTAATGTTTCTATTCCATGGCTAAGCTTGGTTATAGTCCCAAACTCCCAATTGTTGTTGTTGTTGTTGCTGTTGTTGTTAGTTTGTAATGTTGCAAGTGTTTCACTTTGTTTAGTTCCTTTTGAGTTTGGTAATTTTTTATCCTTTTACCTCTAGGGAAGTTAAACTAAGTTTAACCTCTGAGGAGGTTGTTGTAATTTACGCTCAACTATGTGTACCAACTACTAATAGTTTGTAATTTCTAATTTTGTGTGTACTGTGTACATTAAGAAATAGTTGTTATCCCTTCTGATTGTATGGATCAACATATTTTCAGGGTGCTGGCCTTGAGAGGAATTATGGCTTCCCGGCTTATTTGCCTTCACAAACATCTACTCGACGAGCTGAAAAATATACGTCTCGCTCGTATGGGGCAAATCTGAATGCTTCTCCTGTACAATTTCAGAAGAGAAAGAAGGTAGATGAAGATGACCTTAGGGTTCCTGTATACATTCATTCAAGGACTGGTCAATCTAATAGTAAGAATCTCGAGAGTTTCGATTGGAAAAAACTCACTCTTGCTCCTAAGGGCTGTAGGTATATTGGTTGTTCAACAGCAGGACAAAATGATTTTGAAAGGGATCCAAAACAATTTGGCTCCCTTTTTGTCAATATGAGAAAAGATGTGAGAAGTGAGACTAAGGGTCTTGTACAAGTCACCCCAAGTAAGGAACAGCCAATAAAATCTGTCAGAGACTTATCATCAACTGGAGAAAATGTTGACACATTAGTGAGGCAAGCCAAGGTGACTCCAAATCAAGAGTTTCGAGATTCTCCTGCGTCCAAACATAACATGTTACACCAGGGTGATGATACTTTCTTACAACGCGAGCGTGAATATGGGTCACAATTCAATGACACTAGACAGGGTGATGGTCTTGTTGAGCCTACAAGGGAGACAGACAATGGAAATGCTGCTGTATCAAACCAAACTACTCCTACTGTGGCTATCAATGACACTGAATATCATGTCATTAGGGCTGGCAAGTTGGAAAGTGTTTCAACTCTGAAAGTTTCTCCTGATGATGTTGTTGAGATAATAGGTCAAAAACGTTTCTGGAAAGCAAGAAAAGCAATTGCCAGGTAAGTTTATTGCTTTTCAGTAGCATCCGTTCCAAGTGTGACCGAAAAATGCGTAAGTGTTTGCTTGTGAATTCTTTTTCTGATGAGTAATGGACTTTTTTATATGCTTCAACCTGATGTTGGTATCTTTATTGCTGAGTTTTGTGAATTTATATTCTTTGCTTGAAAAAAGCCTTGATTTGTTTTCCATGGACATGCATAAAGAGTTAAAATATTATACCTAAGCTGCTATTTTATGATGGAATTTTATTTGTTCACTGATTTGATTATCCTTGCATTTGGTGGAATGGTGATATTTCCTTACATTCTTTACTATTTTTGCCTGCATGTTTGGTTAGCTTGAAAGAGTCATGTTAAGATTTCAATGAAGATATGATATATTTGAGTTATAGACTAGAAGATATTTTGCTTAATTTGGTTTGGGTTGTTGACAGTTTACATATACCAGTGCTTTGAACATGATCATATCTAGTTCCAAATACTTAATTTTCCATTTTTATTGTGCCTGTTTCAAGTCCTCATTGGATGAGTATTGTGCAATTTTATTGATCCATCTCATATTCCTCTCTACAGTCAACAGAGATTGTTTGCAGTCCAAGTGTTTGAGTTGCACAGACTGATAAAGGTAAATTGTGACCCTATTCAGTGGCTTGTGCTAGTCCAAAATGGGAAGCATGTTAGCTTTTCTTGCACACACACCTTTGGAAACTATCCACACGGATTAATTTCTATTTATTTTAACAGGTCCAAAAGCTGATTGCTGGATCACCTGATCTCTTACTCGAACATGCAGCTTTTCTGGGAAAGTCTCCCCTGAAAGGGTCCACTCCCAAAAAACCTGCACTGGAGTTTGTTGTAAAACCGCAGCCACAAACTCTTAAGCGCAAACATGAATCTGAAAAGGCGAATCATAAAATGGAATGTTCAGCAGAGAATGCAGTTGGGAAAACATCTCTTTCGCCCATGAAAAATGGTAGCCATCATTCAAATTACACTCCTTTTTCTCGAAACCAACACACTGCAAATGTGCCTGCTGATAGTGGAATGCCCCCTTGGTGTTTCCAACAATCACCTGGGCATCAATGGTTAATTCCTATTATGTCTCCTTCTGAGGGGCTTGTCTACAAGCCATATCCCGGACCCGGATTTACAGGAACAACTTGCGAAGGAGGATACGGGCCTACTCCTTTAGGTGGTACTTTCATGAATGCTGCCTATGTAATCCCAGCTTCTCATCAAGAAAATGGGGTTCCAAAAAACACTCCTCCAAGCAGCCATGCTTACTACCCTCCTTATCGCATGCCTGTTGTGAATGCAGCAATGTCAGAATCCGCTGTTGAACAGGTGAAACAGTTCTCCGAACACGCTTCTCATGGGCAAAATGGTCATTTAAATGGACGAGAAACTGATATTAATACAAATAATCAAAGCTCATGTGATTTGCCAGTTCAGAGAAATAGAGCAATATCACATGCCATGAAAAAATATCAGACATCTAAAGAGGTCGAGTTACAAGGGAGTACAGCAAGTAGTCCTAGTGAAATGGCACAAGGAATCAGCACAAGGCAGATTGCTGAAGGAAGAGATGCACTTCCTCTTTTCCCTATGGCGCCAGTAGCAGCACCGGAGGAAGTTCCTCAGTCTCTAGAAACTGGACAGCAACCTCGGGCAATCAAAGTGGTGCCTCATAACCCAAGATCTGCAAGTGAATCAGCTGCTAGAATTTTTCAATCGATTCAAAATGAGAGAAAACAGCATGACTTAGTATAATGCTGTTTATTGATATGGATCATTCAAGTAGTTAAGGAAATATTATGTATAGTACTGTACTTTCTCTGGAATATGGCATTGTGTAAAATGAGCTAGCTATTGTATTTTATATTTTAGTTTTAATCTAACTACAGTAGAAGGTGAGCTTTGACCGTGTGCCTTGCGACATGGAGGTAATGATTTCAAATCCTGGAGTAGACTTGAACTCAAATTACTCGATAACTTTTCCTTTGGCTAGAGTTGCAACTTGACTGAGATTTCCTGACTGAAAATGTGTATATGATTGCTACATGAACTATAAGGTGCTTCTGTCGACTACCAAGATTGAATCTACATTGACCAAATTTGCTGTTAGGTATCCTATAACATTTATATGGTTACCTTGAAAATTGTACTTTCTGCTAATACTAAACAGCATTATAACCACATTCAGATTCCTGCCACATGGTTTTTCATAATCATTACCACACTATCTTCATAAAAAAGATATTAATAATCATAATCATCAGTATTCATTACAAAATTGTTGTATTAATTTCAATTGTGATCAATACTGATTACAAGACGAGCTTTAAGTGAACAAGATCCACAGGGAAGAATCACTGATCCTGGTAAAGTATCAGCATTGAGTGCCGATATACTAATTCCTTCCCTCAATAAGGAATACCCCATTTGTTGCAATTCGAATGAGTCTACAGAGAAATAATCACCACATCTGCACTGATAAAACAGTTCCAATGCTTCTCCATCATCTTCAACTGTCATATCATCTAAGCTTAAATCTTCTGCAACATCAGCAGCCAAGATATCCCGCCTCGAATTTCGCAGCTCCTTGTCATAAGATAACCGAGAGCTCGAATTGCTGAGAATTTCCCATGCCTTCTGTACCTTTAGAAATCTGTCTCCACTTCTTTGATTGACACTGGATGTCTCAGATGTCCTCAATAGCTTATCAGGATGTAAGCTAAGTACAGCGCTACGGTAGCTAGTACGAATTTCGTCATAGCTTGCATCTTCCTTGACATTGAGAACTTCATAATGGGTTTCTTGAACCATTGCTGGATGCTGCTTGTTCTCAGAATAGAGTTCAAGCTTGTCTTTATTCAGCAGAGCAAACAAACATCATAAACAAGCAAAATGTCATAACATCATCATCACACAAAAAAACACTACTCTAATTATAACTACTTAAACCAAATTTCGTGAACTCTCATATTTGGAGCAAATCTTAAAAAACAATGTTGAATTCAATTACTCTATAGTTTGGAGTGCATTTTAGTCATTTTAAAATATATGAAATTGTTATAAGGCATGAGAAGGTTGCTTACATAAGATCTACCCCTCCCGACTCGTGCACTAAACCGCCATTTTTTTTTTTTGCGAGATTTAGTAACTAAGTACAAACCAGAAAACAACTTATACAGGCATACATGTGAGTTAAATATTAACCATGTATGACATTTTCAAAACTTCCATCAACTATAACTCAAAATGACAATCCTATGATATAAGATTCCAGAAGCACAAAACCAATACAGCATTAAAATGAGTGAAATAATAGTTTTCTGAGACCGTAGTGGGTATGAAGAAGAAAGACATATAATTACAAAATACAGAGCAATAATTGGAATCCAAACATATTAACGAAAAAGACACTTAGAATTGAATTGGTTGGTTTGCAAATCATACATAGTGATGGAAACGTCTTCAATTGCGCACGAATTCCAGGAGCAATAGAAGAACGCCTTAATTGGGGAGGAAAGGGATTACACGAAGGGTGGGTTAGGGTTTTATTTTTATTTTTTAAAACAGCGATAATTATTTAAATATTTTTCATTTTTTATCTATGGATCTAATCCCTCTTTAATATGTGATTTATGCATTCAAATCACAAATTTATCCAAACTAGTGAATATCGTCCAAATTAAATTTAAATTTAAGAAGGGAAATCTGGGTTTATGTTTCCGTAATTTCAAATATTCGGTTTGGGTTTGATATATATGATAATCATGTCGAACCGACAATAAATACGGGTAAAGATATTATCCACATAATTCTATATGTATCTATGAGATTGAATATGAAATTTTATTTACTCACTTGAAATTGAGCATCTGTTTCCCCCTTTTCCTACTAAGATAGGAAATCCTGTATTTTACATATCCATGCGATTGAGTCCAGCTTTTTGCTATTCTAGATTGTGTTATGCTTTGGGGCTGCCTCCTTTCTTTTTTGTGGTTTATATTTTAAACTATTTTTTTATAGTTATAATTAGAGTTAGTTTTAGTTAATAAAATTTTGTTTTCATGTATATAAAGTTTATTTTCATAGTAAACTATCATTCAGTTCCCTCAATTCATTCATTCATTCAATATTCATTAGGTGAATAAAATTCACATCCATATTTCTTGCTATTTGATTTCTAACAACAAATTTTACTGTGTTCATAATTGATATTAGATTAAACAATTGGAACAACATAATTTTACCATATACATTCTACTAAAAAGCACAACTGGATTACTATAAACAAAGCATTGGCATACATATATTCATGATCTTCTGCCCTATCATATTAGACATTCCAAGGCACTATCCCTTCTTTAAGAATGCCTTTGTTAACAGCATCTGTTTGCAAATTACAATGTAAGAGGTCCCCCAAGAATCCCATTTGTATTTACAAAGTGTATATATAAGAAATCATAACCAATATATATTCACATAATTATGAAGCATAATGCTAGTACTATTATACATGTGTCTTTAATGTGCGCATTCTAGGAATTATGCACTGAAACCCTGGTGCAGCGAACTCCACGGATTGGCGGGAATGGTGGTGCATGCTTGTGCTGAGGCCTCAGCCATTTGCTCATTCAGAAGTCCTGCATTGCAGAAGTTTGCAAAAGACCTCATGTGTTTCATTCCATACTGAGACAAGGACCCACAATGCATTTCAAATGTCCTAACCTGCATCAACAATAGTTCAACTTGTTCTCAGAAGTCGAAATTATAATATGTAAACTTGAGAATTGATAGCGAACAGAAAGCTACTGTTCAATTATATTCTTTAAGTATCAGAGAATAAACTCAACAAAGTAAATCGTGGGAAATGGTACCAATGTTTTGAGGCAGTTCCAGTCATCAACAAGTGGTTGCCCGGCAGGTCTAACACTGCTGATCAATTCTGTACCCTTCTCAACGCCAAATAAGAGTTTTCCAATAAGTTTAACGCTGCTGTCTACATGCATTCTGTGAGACATTACATCCAGGATCTGTTTCTCGGCTGCAGCTTTCCTAGGGGAACCCTGAGGGGCTTTGCGGAACTGACAAAGAACAGTGAAGGTGAAGTCAAGGAGAAGGAATAAGATAAGCAAATATTATTGGCTAATAGGCGAAAATAAGTGCTAGCAGTTAACATCCCTTATTTTCTTGTAGTTTTGAGATTAAATTAATGCCAATATTTCAAGAAATGAAAAAATTACTGGCTATTCACTTGTGTTTTCATAAAGGCATGGGATTCAGACAACTTTTCCAGATCTGTCCATTTTGTTTCATTACTATTTCTCTCTCTGTTTTATAAAAGTTTTACATCCAAATAGCTAAAATATCTGTTTAGTGGAATCCAGTGCATATACTCATGACACATTTTGTAAAAGGAATGGATGATTCCATGGAATGTGTTAAAAAGAAATGGTAATTCCCAGTCTAAGGCTTGGTAGCTTTCAGGAATGGAGTGGCATTATATTATTTGGTACATGGAATAAATGTGGAATGGATGGGATCTTCATTCGACGAAATGGAGAATCACCATCCCATATACCAAACATGAAGTTAGATTTAAACTCTCAATACTGAATGGTGAGTACTGAGTAGTATGGCATGTTCCCCTTATCACGTATCTTCATTGTTCTGTTGTTCCCTATAAGAAGAAATATAACTCAACCATGTCTATAGTCTATACCACTCAAAATTTAAACTGGGAATAAAATCATGATGAAGACATGATTATCCAATTATTTCATTAAATTGACTAAAACATACAATACCTTGTCCCAGAAATGGATAAGATCTGCATCACGTTGGTTGACAGCTTTAGAAGAGGGCCTCAAGGAGTTTTTGCCCAAAAAGGTAAAATTATTGTTAGCAGGATTTGTCCCCAAATAGAGAAAGAGATTATTCTTGCTAAGCCCTATGTCACCATATTGCATCACGTGAGAGCCATATATTGAATTTCCATTGACAGTCCTTTGTTTAACCTGTGAGCATAAGAGTAAGAAGACATACACAATTCAAACACATCTTCTACCGTGTTTAATCCATAAAACTGTAGACCTATCAAAAACACACAAAATTTACTCCTATGTACTTTGCAACCAAGACATCAAACAACACTACAGTTTATATAAGTTGATTGTTTAAAATAACCAAGTCAGTAACAGGATCTTACCGACTCGTATTGTTGGTGCAAAGTTTCTGCTCGCAAATTGTGTATGTCACTGTTCAAGATTTTAGAGGGATGAAAAATCAGTCCACAATAGAACTTGTGACAATTTATATATGAAAAAAAAAGAACTTAAAACATTACTCATTAAATAAATAAATTAAAAAACTTTCTTTTAATAAAAAAGGTGCAGGTGCAAGAAACAGAGGATAATAACTTTTCAGAACAAAAGGACAAATAATAGGTAGCACCCAAAAGGGCACAAATAATAGCTATACAATTCTCATAGTGATATGCTCCTACCACAACAATCACAAGCTTTCAACTACTTTATGTTGAATGCCAGTGCATAAGGCTCCAACCTAGTGGAGTCTGGGGAGGGTAGACGTACATAGCCTTACCCATGTAGGCGAAAAGGTTGTTTTCAAGATTTGAACTCATGATCTTCATGTCACAAGGCAAACAACCTTATCATTGCGCCAAGGTTCACTGTCTGGTGAATGGCATTGCACCTGGTGAATCTTATTTATGACCAGCTAACAAGTTTTTTTTATTATGCTCATATGGCCTTACCTGTCTTCCATCCAAGCAACACTGTACAAGTCACCCAGACAGGTTTCATATTCTGGAGGAGGACTAGGAATGTCCCCAGGGCAATATGTTCCCCAACTGCTTTCTTCTGCATTTGAAGCTGTTGTTGCATATATATTTAGACCTTCGGGAAGAAGACCTTCAAAAATACTCCCAGACTCACATGCCTCAAGATAAAATACCTGAACCATCATTATATAAATTTTGGGAATTAGTAAATAATTTTGACAGATTGATACAAACACTAAGCAAGTGATAAATAGTGGAAACTTACAAGGCTTTTATACGTCCCAGAAGCATGCTTCTTCTTCAAGACCTCAATCAGATCAATTGCATATAAGTAAGGATTAGTAGGCATCCCTGAAATCCAACCCAATCCCCCACCCCCAACAAAAAAAGACCACATCAGAAATAGAAAAGGGCAGATGTTATTGGTGTGAAGAACACTTTGTCGTGCAAAGATGTAAAACAAAATATTAAGAGAAAAATCACACACAAAAAAATGTTAATAGAAGAGATAGTCACCACAATGATCTAGACAAACTTAAGGACACTGACATTGATTACCATGTATTACATCTCTCTCGATCTTTTTGTTTTCCTTTTTCCTCCGGTTCTTCCTATTTCTTTTGGGTACAATTTACTCTGGTTTTAATAATCACCCTTCATGTATTGCATCAGACATGGTAAATTTATAGTATAATTATTTGTTTAAATAGGTGTTTAGGACATAAGATAACATAGCATGAAACCAATCAACAAATTTGTTACATTGTCCAGCTAAGCTCATGATAGCAGCTTCCCCATTTCCCACTTACAATAACAATCCAAATTAAGATCCAATTCCAATTTGGTCAGCATTGGAATTGGTTCAGAATCATAAACCCTATATTTATATTGTGCATAGAATTAGAGCGAAGAATATAATTCTAAGTTCCATTCCATCCTTACCACCATTTATCAGTTCAAAGTTGTTAGTTTATTGTGCTTATCTTGATCAAAAAATACAGTATTGATTGGACAGCATCTAAACCAACAAAAAATACAGTATTGATTAGACACTAAAATGTTTTAAGTGTTCAATTCTACTCACATGACCAAGCAAATAAACACAAGACGAACAAAAATATAACAGGAAAAACACCATTTTCCTGTAATAATTTCTAAAACCAGAAGACCCATACCACACGGAAATGCATATAAACCACATACAAATCAATGATTTTAATTAGAACTTTTTTGCTCAAGAGTACAGATCTACTAACCAAGCATCCCTGGACCCCCATGATCACTGTAATAAATGAATATATGATCATTGGGACCACTATCCACAACCTTCCCACTGCCACCTGTCAGAGCTGACTTGTTTCCAAGTAAAGCAGCAAAGAAGTTGTTGACAGTAACATCTTCGCCAGTGTAATCCTGCCAAAATGAAGTTCATATCAGGAGACTATAAAGGTTGAGGGATACGAAAATCTAGTATATCAGACCTTTGAAACTCCTTTGTAAACATCATCTCCATGAGGGCTATTAATGATCACTCCAGGCCGGGGGTTCTCTTCATCGAAAGCAATGTCATCATACATAAAAACAATTATATTTTCTTCTTTCAGGCCACCTTTTCTCAGTATTTGATGCGCATGACAAACATCAGCCTGATCCAATGATGAAGGCTCATCAATCATCATTGAAATTAACCAAGTAATACAAATCGAAAAGGTGTATTAGATACAAGATAAATTCAACAAGATATATAGAGCAGAGAATAAGTTGTTGCCCCAATTGAACAACTTAAGCAGAAACATATAACTACACAGTATACATTGGTCAATAAAAGAACATGTTTGCCATCATAAGTTCATAACTACAGACACTATGACAATGGTAAATAATTTGTGATCCTCACACTGCATAAAAAGCTATTTGCTATAAATAAAGCAACTATATTTTCTTCTTTTAATGTACATACCAACTACATACTAATTGAAGAAAAAACCAGTACTAACAATCTATACACATATAAACCCGAAATTTAAAAAAAAAAACAGCAATATTTTGTGATGGTGCAGCATCTTGTATAGAGTTTTGCATTTAACCATGAAGAGTTCTTCAAATATCAAATTTAACATCTTCTTAATCCAAGGTTCACAACACAGCTCACAAATTACCTTAAAATCCAATGGCTGAAAAATTAATCTATGTGAGTTCAGAATCTTCATCAAACACATTCAAATTAAGCTTATGACTGGTAAAAAACATAAAAGCAAGAAAATATTGAGCAGAAAAATAAAACACGAAAACAACATGACAAGGATGAATAATAATTCAATTTCCTACTAAAGACAACATAAATAAAAGAATTTAATATCAATAACAACAAAAGTGTTTCTTAAAGAGAAAGAAAATGAATTAATCCGAAGAGAATGAAGAAAAAAATGAAAGGAAGTGAATGAGTACTTGATGCCTATAATTCCAGTAACCATTGGAACCAGCGATTAAGATGGCCCATCTTGTACCTTCCTCGTTCTCATCGCCATTACGTGCTTGGAAGAATCTGGAAGCTTCTTCGGAGGGTAATCGGAGAACATCGCCGGTTAAGTCACGGCCACCGGAGACGGCGGCGATGAGGGAAACGATGAGAAAGAGGAGAAAGCGATCCATGGAGGATAGAGCAGAATACAGCTACAACATATTTATCAAGGAATAGCTTCTAATTAAGCCAACACTTTATTCAAATTAGAATATATATATATAAAATAAGAGGATCTCATAACACTACACCAATATCTTTTGATATAATAAGTGCATTAGTTAATATGATTATAGTGTAAAAAATTGTTATAGCATTCATTTTTTCTCATATAAATAATCTACATGCGACTTTAAGTGATTTAATCTAGTTGGGACTGACTAGCTCTCCCAAATATAATGATCTTAATAATAGGACACTATATTTAAAAAAAAACTTAAGTTTTTAAGTAAATAATTATTTATTTTGATAGCTTAATTATTACCCAAGAACAATGGATTAAAATATTATAATATCCTTAAGTCTTATGCTATGGAATGTGACGGGTAATTGCTTGGATTAAAAAAACACTTAATTTCTTAGAGAGAAAAAATATATGATAAAGTAAAAGTTTTGTAACATAACTATCTGTCGGATTAAACCATTGAAATTTTCGTTTTTCTATCTTCTGTTTTTCTTATAAGCAATCTCCACTTTTTTATTAATTGATTTTTCTTAGCTTTTACATCACTTACCTTTATCTGTTTTCGAGATCATCACCATATCACTAAAAAATGATATATATTTTTGACCAAAATTCCAACAAATATCTAAAACACAATTATAACATTTCTCTACAAGAGCTTCATAAAATACTTGGTTACAATCATTTTCCTTCCAACAAAAGATATTGAATTTATTGTTTTAAATTATCTCTTTTGCCGGAAAGCTAATGAATAATTAATGAAATTGAATGTGTCATGAGCCACTTGTCCAACATGGTGGCAAGCATTAGGTTTCACTCAAATAATATACTTTTACCATATTTTATCCACCAATAACTATCATTTCCATTATTGAAAAAACATGTATTTTCTATTTTTTATTTTCAATTATAAAAATGTTATTTCATTATATTAAAAAATAAATATACTATAAAAATTATTTTTTTGAAGTACTTGTTTCTTCATAAGTAAAAAATATCGAACTCTTTATCTAAAAGATTTAACCTCCTTCCGACTAACTTTTTAGGCAACTCCCAATTAATGGATCTTAAGCACAATAACCCAAATGAATGGACCCATAAAGAAATACAAATAAAGACAAAAATATCTACTTATTGGACTCTAACTTTAATTTTGGACCCCAATAATCTTGGTAATTTCAAAATTCCAATAATAGTTCATTCTCATTTTCAGCATCATCATGTCTACTTTTTATGCTCACCATATTCACTCCTCCTCTTACAAATCATTCACTATTCATTTTTCATAATTTTATGTTTGTTTGTTTTTGTTCATTTTTAGTTTTTTAGTATTTTCTACCAATGTTAAAAATTATTTTAAACTTATTCTAATACATCAAAATTGATGAGATAATCTTATAAATGAGTGGGGATTCACGTATTCCAAGAGTAAATTTTTTAAACTTACTCTCCGTCATAGCTATCAATTCTATGGACATCTAATGGTTTAGATATACTTACTAATTTCAACGATTGGATTTTCCTATAATTGAGGGTTAGGATGAGAAATAAGTTTAAAAAACTTAGTCTTAGAGTAAATGGACCCTCCTCTTTATAAATTTTGTTGTCTAAGAAATTTATACATTTTAACATATGATTTTCTGAAAAGGAATAAAAAACGAAACAATTGAGAATATGATAGCAAGAAGACTATGTATCATCAAGGTTTTAAATAATGATTTTTAAAAATAACAAAAACTTTAACATTTCAGATAATTATAAATATTTGTACTCAATAAAGCTATAACAACAAAAACATTGAGTCATAAGAATGGTAAAGTATAATTGGAAATCCCCAAAATAAAAAAACTCGTCTTGCCAAAAAAGTCATAAAAGAATAAAGAAGCCCTTTCTCGAATTCAATAATCTATTCTTCTAATTCAATGATTATTATTAATCCAACGCGATGAAATTAAAAACTGTTTCCAAAAGAGTTTCTGTGGCCAAAAAATCATAAAATATAATAAATAAACCCTTTCTCAGATTCAATTCAATATTCCATTATTCTAATTTCTTTCTTCACCGTTTCTTTGTTACTGCGTCGAGTTCAAGGAGTTTCGATCCCGCCACCATGATCGCACCGTCGTATAATGGTGTTTTGTCCAATCCTAGGGTTCAAACTTTTCATTCCAAATTTTCACCGTAAGATCGCACTTTTCATCTTTTAATCATTCAATTAATATTTCCTCGCGTTTGTGTTTCTTCATTTTCAATTTTTACTTCACCAACCGATTTTTGTAAGTTTCGTTTGTTGATTTTGTAGTTTGATCAATTCAATCATAAACCACAACCAAACCCTATTTATTTTCTGCACGTGTCAAATTCCAGTATTTTATATTTCATTTCTCAAGTCCGGTTGGAAATAATCTAATTAATTACAGGGATGCCATTTTTCCGTAAATTTCATAGCTTCAGCATTAGACAAGTGTCACGCGCCGGCTGCAGGACTTTCTTATAGCCCTACATTTTTTGCCATAAAAAATGTAATGGCGATTCTAAGAAAGTCGTGCAGCCGAAAATCGGGGACGCGACAATAAGTTTTTGTATAGGCTTAATCATATGGGTTATTTCTTGCTGAATTATTTGAAAATCCTTCATTCCTTTTGATACAAAATGGAATTATGGAAACATCAACACTGCAGTGGCACTACTGATAGAGTTAGATTTCATATTAATTTAAAGTAGTCCTTGGGAGGCAAATGTAGGATTTTTTATTTATTTTTGTGAATATTTTCAAGCAATGGATCAATTTTGTTCATATTTGCAGGTTAAGTTCTGAAATCAGAAATCTTACTTATGTCACCTGCCACTCAGATTCTAACAAGTTTACATCTCAAGCATCCTTGTTTTTGTGTCCTGCTTCCATGAATAGAGCAAATGGCGTGCTTCGGGGCGCTTTTTGTTGGGATCGGAGAAACTTGATTGGTCAAGCATCTTATTCTGTGGGTATGACCACTTTGGATGGGGTTCATTTAGAAAATCCTTCCCATGTTGGAGAAGAAAAGGTTGGAGAAGAAAAGGTTGGAGTGCTGCTTCTCAATCTAGGAGGACCAGAGACACTGAATGATGTTCAACCTTTTTTGTTCAATCTTTTCGCTGATCCTGTATGTTAGTTTATTATTGTACTTTTTTACTGTTTCAGTGTAGAGTTTATTTCTAGTGGCCAATATTCTATATTAGCATGAATACATTTTCATATAATTTATATGCTAAGATATTTCTTGTACTGAGATAGGATATCATTCGTCTCCCAAGGTTGTTTCAGTTTCTCCAGCAACCATTGGCAAAATTGATTTCTGTGCTTCGGGCTCCCAAGTCCAAGGAAGGGTATGCTGCTATAGGAGGTGGCTCTCCTTTGCGCAAAATTACTGATGATCAGGTGGACTTTTAATTCTCTTTTATTCTTTTTTCTTTTGATTGTTCCATTATATGTTTTTTGGTGTTTTTACTCTTCTGCAAGATGAACACCTTTTTGGCTTTTTTCTGACATGTTCGGTAACAATTTTGTCTACTTGTGGTTTAGACCAGAACTAATAGTGCTTTTGTGGTGCTTGTGCAGGCACTTGCACTTAAAAAGGCTTTGGAAGCAAAGGGCCTCTCTTCAAATGTCTATGTTGGGATGCGATACTGGTACCCATTCACTGAAGAAGCCGTTGAGCAAGTAAATCCTTGTACATTTTGGTTGAATGTTACCATTTTGAATTGTCAATATTATTCTCATCACTCATCTATGTTTTCATTTCATAATTAAATGACATACCGTGTTTAATCATGAGTTGAATCTAAAACTAAAAGTTTGTTATGCCGTGATAGATTAAGAGGGATGGAGTAACAAGGCTTGTGGTGCTTCCTCTTTATCCCCAGTTTTCTATATCCACAACTGGGTCAAGCATTCGTGTTCTTCAGCAGATGTTCAGGTACTTTTTGGTGGCACTTTGTGATAGCTTTCAAGTAATTTAAAGATCATTACGAGTTGTGAATAGATATTGTTAATTTTCAGGGAAGATGAGTATTTGTCCAGCCTTCCTGTTTCTGTTATAAACTCTTGGTACCAACGAGAAGGTTATCTTAAGTCTATGGCTGACTTAATTGAGAAAGAGCTCACGAGCTTTTCTGAGCCAGAGGAGGTGGGTTTTGTTCTTGTGTTTACTACTTTCAGTATGATTCTTTTAATACGGTAGAAGAAACTTATTTTACCATGGAGCCTGTTATCAGAGCTTGAAAAATTTGAAGGTTATATATAACGTTTTATTGCAACATTAACCATGGCATAGCTTTTTCCCCTATATTTCAGGCAATGATATTTTTCAGTGCCCACGGTGTGCCTGTCAGTTATGTTGAGGATGCGGGGGATCCATACCGAGATCAAATGGAGGAGTGCATTTTCTTGATCATGCAGGAGTTGAAAGCTAGAGGAATTAATAATAAGCACACTCTTGCTTATCAGGTTTGTTTTGTGTTTAAATAATGGTTTGTGCTTTCCTTGGTTTCATTTTATTTTTCCTATATCTTACATTTTTGTTGGATGATTTTCTAGAGTCGAGTGGGTCCTGTACAGTGGCTGAAACCGTATACAGATAAAGTTCTCGTTGAGCTCGGCCAAAAAGGTGTTAAGAATCTATTAGCTGTTCCAGTGAGGTACATACTTATCGGCCTTCTACTCTATGTTTGCTGATTTTGGTTCAAGAGAGTACCATATGGAATTTAAAGTATGATAATCATAACTGTTGAAAATTGTATATAGCCTAAGTGAAAGTCCTTTCTTCTTGTATCCAGCTTTGTGAGTGAGCATATTGAGACACTTGAAGAAATTGACATGGAGTACAAGGAATTGGCTCTTGAGTCTGGCATCGAGAATTGGGCACGCGTCCCTGCCCTTGGTCTAACCCCTTCCTTCATCACAGATCTTGCAGATGCAGTAATAGAAGCTCTCCCATCGGCAACAGCGTTGTATGCTCCAACTAGCACCTCTGAAGATGTTGATGATGACCCAGTTACATATTTCATCAAGATTTTCTTTGGTTCAATCTTGGCATTCTTCTTGTTGTTGTCACCAAAGATAATAACGTCATTCAAAAATCACGTCTTCTAGAAGAATTAAAAAGTGCTTGCTGCAAGCATAGTAGTTTAAACAATTGATAACAACCTTATTATACACTTGGTTTTCTCTTTCTCTTTGGTCCTTTCAGTCTCTAATCAGTCTAATGTATATACATATGAAGAAGAGAGATTTGTGTGCTTGACCCCATAATGGGAAGCTGGAACAAAAGGTTCCCATGATTGTTATAAGTTTTTTTAAATACAATAAAATAACTTTAGCAGTGATATTGTTATTGTCAGGAAAATAATATACTCATGTTTGTTATTATAATTTGATAGCATCACTCTGCTTGCACATAATTTATCATTGCTATAGCAAAATTACTATCTTTTTATCCACACACCAGACTTATCAAAACCCAATTTTCAAAATTGCAACTAAGCATTATTGTTTTATTTTGAGAGCCTAAGAAACTCGTTATTAATACATAAAATAGGAGCCATTTGATTGAGAGAGAAAAAAATATGAAGTGTGAGGATTTGGAGCGAGTTTTCCCACTTACTTGGAGTCTATATATCCCAACTATATATACTTATATAGAGTTTAGAAGTTATGACATTGTAAGGTATCATCAACCAAACAAGCTGCAGAATATTCTAAGATTCTTGTTAATATTAAATATTAAAACATGTTTTCCACAACAGTAATGACATTCATGCTAATAATATTCCTGTATTTCCAAATAAAAGTTTAAACCTTGAAATGTCCCTGCATGATTGGTACAACACCCTAATACTTGAAGAGATCAGACCCCAAGTTTTTCCACTTATTCTTGGAGTCTATATATGCATGATAGGTGCTATAGTCATTAATACAACATTATGGCATCATTCGATCCATAGTCGATCACACATAATGGGATAAATGTTTGATTGTTGTTGTTGTATGGCTACAATTACATTCCGTGTTATTTACTGAGAATTCTATATATTGTTCAATGAGATATCCTTATATAATATCCAAATATGCGCAAATTGTGCTTTGAGTTGTGCTGTATTTTCTACTTCAAAAGAAACAAGTTATGCAACTTTCTTCATCACTTTGAGGCTTCAATTCAGATGGGTCATGCTTATTCTCCTGTTGCCATGGCTGCTCTCCATTCCTTGTTCATTTCGACAAGCCTTTCTTTGACTCATTTCGGCGTACATCTCGTCAATCATGGGTTTCCACAGCCGAACTCGAGCATTTATAAACCAATTAGATACCTATTCAACCAGCAATAAGTAAACCAAAATGTTTTATGAACAATAATTCTCAACCACTTTCAGACAACTTTTGATTTTTCACACCACCTTTGAGTTATAAATTATGAAGTTGTCTAAATTCTTCTCTAAACAAGGATCGAAAGGTTGTAGTTACCTGGCTTCTTGACAATCCACTTTTTACTGCAAGTAAATGCTTCTCTGCATCTTTAGGATACCTGAAAATCCATAACATTATATTTATACATTTCTTAAGTTCACTGATCATGACTGCATGATTAGAGCCAGGCCGAGAAATAAAGATACGCTTGAATTGAAACTCACGGATGGAGGAAATTCTGAAACATCCAATCCCTTAGAACTGAGACAGATCTTTCTGGCAACCCTCTTTGGGGTCTCCATAACTGATGATTTTTTCTTTTCAACTGCTGGAGAGCCCATTGCTTTTGAATGAATGAAGTTTCAACACACCGGTCATTATTCTCGTCTGAGCAAGACTTGTTAAAATCTGATCCCATCCCGAGTATATGACTGCTAATCCTTTCTTGCATCTCCTTGTATAGGATAGAGATCATTCGAAGAGCAAAATGAGCATGTATTTGAGGGTCTAGTTCTGTAGCAGCATGGAATGCGGACACAACAGTATGTATCTCATCCAAACACTGGCTATATCGATCATCAACCTGAGTAAAACAGTTGCTAAAACTATGTCAACAATTTAGGACGAAAACTTTTATGTGCTACAGTTCAACTTCGATGTCAATTTTAGAAACTTACCTACCATCTATGAATTTTAATATGAAAGAGTGAAATGCAATTAATTAAATCTCCCTACTATCTCTAGGACCATAATTGATACCACAACAAAATGAGGTAATTGAAGGTGTACTGATGTAGAATCATACCAGCTGTAGAAGTACCAGCAGTTGGGATTTCTTTGATTCAGCCGCATGCCGTTGCAAAGGAGATTCTGCATGAGGTTCTTCAAACTTCGAATTTTCCTTGTCATTTACCAACACACTTCTCATGGTTGGGAAAGCCGAGCTTGAACCATTCATCTGTTCTACATCTTCAAATGAATATCTCGCAATTTGAGCAAGTATCTGTTGGATTCCAACAAGATATCTTGATCCCAATACTAACGGTGAAAACTGCACATATTTCGTAGAACCCATAGCAAGTTCTCTATTGCTGCTGACATCAGGGAAACTGGCCTCGGAGCACTGTCCTGCGGTTCGTGATGTTGTGAGACTTAAGGAGAGTTCGTTACTAAAGTTAGAGGAGTTGTAAGCATGATTGGTCAAGTTAGAAATATTTGATGTCCATCCATTTGGATCCATGTTTCCTATGGATGAATAAGGCTGGCACACAGTTTCAACAATCTCTGTTGCTTTAGGAAACTTGTTGACATTGTTCCACATATTACCACCCGTTACTTCATCATAACCACGATGCGGTACTTTCTCGTAAACGTGATTCTGGAAAGTTTCAGACAAAGGGTCTGAAGTAGCTTGCCAATTATTGAAGACATATGGCTCCAATGCCCCCATTGAAGGAGGCAAAACTGTTGAATTATCTAAACTTTCATCAAGATCAATTCTAGCAGCAAGTGAAACAGGAGTGATATGCATTCCTGCAGCTAAATGCTCTTGATACTCAGTGTTGTTTATCCGATTCGAGGAATCTCCGACAACATTCTTTCCTTGTGATGTGACTAATGAACTAGAGTTAGCAATACTTGCATGATTTATGAAGGGAACATCAGAAATGATATTACTTATAGGTTGTTCACCATGTTCTCCAGCAAGGATTGAAATTCCATTTATGATATGAGTTTGGTTATTAAGATCAACAAATGAATAGGATTGAATGAGTGGATTTGAGGTGGAATGTTGTGATATTTCATCTATTACAGAAGAATCTCTGACATAAATGTTCATTGGAGCATTGTACATAATAACAGTCTCCATTGGTATAACAACTAGCAAATGTAACAAGGGACTCTTGGTACCTCAGTGTTCTTTTAGAGAAGCTTTCCTTCAAGAAAATTGGAAAGAGAAATAGAGCAAAATGAATAGATAATTATGCAGCATATATGAATTAATTAAATATCCTTTCAAAAACTCAAAAGTAGATTATATACTCAGAAATTTCAGGTGAAAATTGATTGATCAAGAGTGTTCTTTTAGACTAGCTACAAGGATGCAAGTTAGCTTCAACTAACCTTCCAAGTTGAAGTGTTAAATCATAACATGAGACTTTACTTTTACACACCATAAATCTTCCAAATATTTGAACTCCTTGCCAAGTTATCTTATCCTCCAAGACCCTACAAAAATGAAAATCAAAATGAAAAGAATATGCAGAGTGCAGTGTAAATATCAAGGCTGTTTTTTTGAAAACAAGAAATCTTGCTCAAAGCCTAAAACCATGCAAAATAAAAGACCACTACCAAAGTGTGTTAATTTCTTTAGCATGAAAAGAAGCCTTTTTTACCATTTCAAGTACCCAAAACCTTAAAAACTAGTTTCATTTTCAGCATTCAATGTATCACCTTACCTCTAGCAAAACCTTAACACTCAAAATATCATCTGGTCTTGCAAATAAAAGACAACAATCTCATGAAAACCATTTAATGGAAGAAAGTGTTTGCTTAAAAAGCCAAAGGAGAAAATAGCCATGAGACAAAAACTAAGGTTTAAACATAGTCAAAAAGTGTGGTAGAAAAGAAGATGCACAAAAGGGTAAAAACAATAAAAGGAAAGGAAGGAAACACATTACTCTTTGGTGCAGTGCCACTCATTTATGTTGCAGGCTTTACTGGCCCCATTCTCTCTCTCTCTCTCTGATCTCTTTTGCCTCATCACCACCTCTTATTATCTGTTCCTCTGCAATCATCATAATCAAAATATCTGCATTCTCTGTTGAAACTCTTGTTCATTGCAGAGTGCCTCAGAAACATTTTCAGAAAAAGCACTTTTCTTTTTAGCTATTTTTAAAAACCAACAAAGCTAATGTGATGAGAATTGAGAAAGAAGAGTAAATGGAGTAAAAAAGTCTTTGGCTTTTCCTTCAGAATGTAACAACTAAAGCAAAGAATGTTGGCATTAGCTAGTTAAGTAGGTTACACTTTACATAATCTAGTATCAAGTGCCCTTGGTTTGTCTTTGTGTGCATCAACAAATCCTATATGAGTTCCTAAAACATTACTAGCGGATAATCATCATAACTATAACCATGACCTCTCTATGTTCTTTGTGGAAATAGTGCCACTATGAGGGTTCTTTATCATGTCTCATTTTTATCTATTTCATTCTCATTTTCATAGGATGTTTGGTATGAGTACAAGGTTCATTGGAGAAGAGTCATTGCTATTTAGATTTAATTAAATATTGTGGATTCAATATTTCTAAAATGTTCTTCCTCATTAGGATTTTGGCATTGTATGACTATCCATAGTATTAAAATTTATTATTCTATCAATGTTCATTCAATATCAAGCAATATGAATAAGAATTTAGTTTTTAATCTAGTTTATTTATTTTTAGCAGTTGAATAATTTTAAAGTATTTTGATATACTATCACTCTATCACCATATAAATGCAAGGTATTCATATAAAAAGTGCTTCATTTTTTGGGTCAAAATCTGCTATATCAAAAAAATGTGTCACTTCCTCTAATTCGTCGAAAACATAAATTTAAGTTTAAAATTTAATAATAAAGTAATTTTCTACACACATTTTGGGTGCCTCATTTTTTATGCTTTCGATTTTCCTTACCCTGGATGTATTTTCGACAATTCGATGTTGAAACTTATGTTTAATGTATTCTTATTATAAACCTCAATCGGAATTTAAAAAAGTTGGCCCTCATAGTTTTGTAAAGAACCCAACATCAGATTGTTGAAAAATTATACATTCCAACATATGATTGCTAGAATGTACAAGTTAATGAATGGGATCTAAAATAATGTATTTCCACAAACTTGTTACAGTATATAGTTTCTTAAAAAGAGAAAATATGCATCCCAATACTTAATCATCACAATTTATAATTTAATATAAATATATATATATATATATATATATATATATAATATTAAATTTAGGAGGGGAGTTTATTGATTTTAGGTAATTGTGGATGAATGAAACATAAGATTGTCATCATTATGATATGATGATGAAGAAGCAAAGTAGCGATTGTATAGTAGGAAGAGAGTTTTATGTACAAATTATAAATGAAAGAAGATTAGGCTGTAGCTGCAGCTTGTTCTTCTACAACTTGTGATGTTTGTTGAAGGGTGCATATCAGGTTGCGGTCACCATACACATTATCCACACGTCCTGTTACATCACCAACAAAGGTACATCAAAATCAGTGTAATATATATGCACGGTCGGCATAAACATTTATACCATTCATTTATAACAGTGTATAAAACTCATATATACCTGTGGTAGGCCAGAACTTAGAAACACGGAGCCACGAAGCAGGGAAGGCTGCATAATCTCGAGTGTATGGTTTTGTCCATGCATCTCCCATCAGAAGTGATGGTGGGTGAGGTGCTCCCTGCAGTGCAAAATGTTTTAGACTATATTCACTATAAACTGCATGAATTATATTGAAATTGTAATTTTTAAGTATTGAATATAATGATACGTGTCCAACGGTATATGCGCTAAAACTTGAAACTAATACAAGACACGTGTCAAATACTATATGGATTTAAGGAGATAAGCTATCTCTTGATATGAGGAGATTTTTTATTCTCTTTTCTTATTATAGAGAAAGTAGATGGAGAATGGTGCTACATAGTCAAAAACAATAATGTCTTTTACCTTGAGTACATTGTTGTTGATGTCAGCTTTTCCTTTCTCAATCTCAGCAATTTCTTCTCGGATGGAAATAAGTGCATCACAAAACCTGTCTAACTCAGCCTGCAATGATGTAAATTTAGTTGAATTAGGGACAGAAAAATTACACTATATACTAGTCGTGCAACCGAAAATCGGGAAAGAGGCTGGAAAGTTCACTCATACCTTGCTTTCACTTTCAGTAGGCTCAATCATGAGTGTGCCAGGCACAGGCCATGACATTGTTGGTCCATGAAACCCGTAGTCGATAAGGCGCTTCGCGACATCTTCGGGTTCTATACCAGCAGTATTCTATAATGGAAATATTTAGTATTTAAGCATGTGCATAGAAATGAATAATGCTGATATATTGAAAAACAACTGCAATGATCAAATGGACTTACCTTAAAGCCTCTTAAGTCAATAATGAATTCATGAGCACATGTTCCGTTGACTCCCCGGAAAAGAACAGGGTAATGATTCTGTAAAACATACAAGTATAAGTTTTAAGCGAACGAAAGACATGTAGTCATGTAAGAAATCTATGATATTGCACAAACCTCCAATCGTTTTGCCATGTAATTTGCATTCAAAATGGCTATCTTTGATGCTTCAGTGAGTCCTTTTGAACCCATCATGGCTATATACGCGTAAGAGATCGGCAATATCAGTGCTGAGCCCCATGGTGCAGCAGAAATTGTACCAAGTGGCTGAGATTCCTCAGGTGCAGGAATGCCCCCAGTAGCAATCTTCAAATATAGTAACAGAATAATTAAATACAAAGAAAACAAAGATATTACAAAAAAACAGTTTGTTTATTTTTCCAAGGATCTCAGTTCAAGCATACAAAATATGGAGGAACAGCACGTTCAGTTTGAATCACGTTAAAGACGAACTTTTTCTGTGGAAACAATGTGCTTATATGTATCTTGAACATAATGTCGAACAAAAACAAAAACATTACCACCGGATGTGAAGGTAGAAATGGCGCCAAGTGCTTCTTTACACCAATAGGACCCATGCCAGGGCCACCTCCTCCATGAGGGATGCAAAATGTCTTATGGAGATTCAGATGACAGACATCGGCTCCGATCCAACCTGGGCTTGTAAGTCCCACCTGTAAACATGAACCGAATACCAAATATAATTTAGAACAAACTTCGTATAAAAAGGCATGAAATGTTAAATTCGGAACCATCATGATGCAGAGTTGTAAGAACAAAATCATTTATTGTGTATTGCCTAACATTAGATGACAATATGATTGAACAATTTGGATTGAGTCACAGAAAGATCTCAATAACATAACCACTCTAGCAAAAAATTAGATTCTGGAACATATATCTCATCCAAACCTACTAACTTACTAGAGTGTTGGTCTAACATGAAGTACATGAATGTAAAGAAGTGCATCGAAAAACAAACCTGTGCATTCATGTTAGCCCCATCCATGTATACTTGGCCTCCATTATCGTGAATGATCTTGCATATCTCATCAATACCCTCTTCATAAACACCATGTGTTGAAGGATATGTAACCTGTAATTGAAATCAAAACCGTCGAGTCGAATGTATTAAAAAAATGTTCAGGATCCTACCAATCCATGGTATAGTTTTCTGAAAGTGGCAAGTCAACATCCAATGTGGAAAGCAAATTGTACCATAAATGCAGATAAGTTGTCCTTATTTGTTTCAGCAGCCTTCCTCAACTCTTCAATATTAATGTTTCCCTTGGCATCGGTTCCAATAGTTACAATTTTCATTCCACACATAGCAGCACTAGCAGGATTTGTACCGTGCGCAGAAACAGGTATGATGCAAACATTGCGGTGGTGATCGCCTCTTGCCTAGTGTCGATTTTCCAAAATAAGTAAGCATAACAGAAATTTAAGAATATTTATCAAATGCAGATGTACTAGAAGGCTCTACATCTCTTCTAGAACAAAGGAGAGAATAAAACACAATTGAGCTAGTAGTTGAACTGCAAAATTCAATCATTAAAATTGAATAGCAACCGAAAAACTTCAATATCTTTGAAGTAATTAGGAAGAAACCATTAAGGCCCCGGTACATCAACTCAGTAATTAATAACAACATTGTCCATAAAATTAACCAAACATGTCCATAATAACTAGAATAACATACCTTATGATATGCACGAATAACCATCAACCCGGCATATTCTCCAGAAGCACCAGCATTAGGTTGCAGAGAGAAGGAGTCAAAACCAGTGATGGTACACAGCAGGTTACCCATATTATGGAACATTTCCTGATACCAAATTTGCTTGTTTAGACACAAAAACAACTTCTATCGCATACTTTACATGATGGAAAATATCCTCTTTTGTATCGTTATTGTTGTAATTTTATTTAACCATGCAAGTACCTGATAACCTTCAGCCTGTTCAATTGGTGCAAAAGGGTGAATGGCTGCAAAGCTAGGCCATGTAACTGGCATCATTTCAGTTGTTGCATTCAACTTCATTGTACAAGATCCCAACGGTATCATACTGTGACACAGCGAGAGATCTTTCGATTCCAGCCTATGAATGTACCTAAGCAACTCATGCTCAGTGTGGTACCTATTATTAAGAGCAAGTGAAATTCAAGTAAACATTCTTAATGCAATCACATCAATTCAAATATTGTCGAAAGGGATAGGATATACGTGTTAAAGATCGGGTGTGTCAAATAAGGGCTCTTCCTAATAAGTCCGGAAGGAAGTGCAGTCTGAAACTCTGGTGCAAGGGATGCAGCAGTGAAGGAAACCTGCATACAAGTTAACGTTTTAGATGGACGTATATTGCATGATGAGTAATATAGTATGTATCGATGAAAAAGACATATATAATAATGCGTACAGGCTTTCCACCAGCAAAAACTTTGAAAAGCTCATCAACATCTTCCAAGGTGGTGGTTTCATCAAAGGCAACAGTGATCTGAAAAGCAACCAAGCTTCATAATCCAAAGACATGAAAATAAAGTAAACTGAGTTAATGGAATAAGAAGCAAAACTCACAGTGTTCCCATCGACAACTCGCAAATTAATTTCACTTTTGCGAGCAGCATCAGCAATCGCATGGGCATTGGAAGTCTTAACCTTCACAGTGTCAAAGAAGGGAAGATCCGGAACTTCCACATTTCCAAGCTTCTTCAATCCTAGGGCAAACACCCCAGCAAGACCATGAACCCTTTCCGCAATGATTTTAAGGCCTTCAGGTCCATGATACACAGCATACATAGCAGCCATGTTTGCAAGCAGTGCCTGAACAGAATCAATAAGGACTAAATAAAACCAACCAGGAATACACTTATACCAGGATTAGTCCATTATAAATGGTACACTCAATGAACAATCAATCGAAACATTGAATAGATCGTGAAAAGTTAGTACTTAAAATTATTTGAATAGTTTGTACAGGCAACAACAACAAGCATTTTTCCACTAAGTGTGGATAACTCCATGAATCAAATGATGTGTTATCACAAACCATGTTTCTAAACAAAACATTTACATCTAAATCTCTTAATAGTTTCGCCTTAATTGTTTCTGGGTTACCTCTACCTTAAGTGATCGAGCTACCCACCAAGTACCCTCCGTACTCAAACTTCTACAATTCTCCACACATGCATGGATCAACTAAGGCAAGATTCTTTCATCTTTTCCACAACAGATGTTGCCTCAACTTTCTCTTTATGCATTCATTCTTAATAATTTGACTATAATTTTTGCGCATCATAGAATAAAAATTGATTAGACCAAATAAGGAATGAGGTTGTTACCTGAGCAGTGCAAATGTTGCTGGTAGCCTTGTCCCTACGAATATGCTGCTCTCGAGTTTGCATGGCCATCCGCAACGCAGTCTTTCCAGAAGAATCAACACTAAGACCAATAATTCTTCCAGGCATCATCCTCTTATACTCTTGAGATGTGGCGAGGAACGCAGCATGAGGACCTCCATAACCCATTGGAACCCCAAACCTCTGAGCAGAACCAACAACAATATCTGCCCCGAATTCACCAGGAGGTTTCAGCACAGTCAATGCCAACAAATCAGTTGCCATAACAACCTTAACTCCACTAGCATGAGCCTTCTTAATAAACTCCCCGTAATCCAAAACCTCGCCCTCAGTACCCGGATACTGAACAAGAACACCACAAACATCACCGGATTTGTAATCAATATCCTTAAGATCTTCGGTAACTACCTTAAGATTAAAACCAGCAGCTCTAGTCTTACAAATATCGATGGTTTGTGGATGACAGTTAGAGGCAATGATAAAAGTTTTCTTCTTTCCCTTCAGAATGTTATTACACATAGACATTGCTTCAGCTGCAGCAGTTCCTTCATCAAGCAATGAAGCATTTGACATAGGCAAACCAGTGAGATCAGTGATCACGGTTTGATAATTCAGCAACGATTCAAGACGCCCTTGAGATATCTCAGCCTGATAAGGAAAATATTTTGTTGAGTAACAGCCCTTCAAAATCACTTTTTAAAAAAATTATTATAACATAATGAAACATGTTTATGTAATATTATTTCCATAATGAAAAATCACAATCTACATAGAGTAGCTTTAGATTATTATAGACAGTCATAGATATGAAAGAAACATGACCCAAATCACTTTAAAAAATGATAAATTTGGTTTTAACCAAACACAAATAGCTTCGGATTTACAGGAAAATTATATAAAAACAACAACAAAAACAAATCACTTATTTTTAATCTTAAACTAACAGGTTCTATGGTATATTGCAATATTGTTTTTGAAATGCATGCATGCATAATAAGAATAATAAAAAGGTAACTAATAGGCATGGATAAATGTATAGGATTTGCATCAAACAAGATGTATAAAATTTGATGTAGAAATATCAGAACTCACCTGATAAGGAGTGTACTGAGTGTACCAAGCAGGGTTTTCCAATATGTTCCTCAATATAACTGGTGGAACATGTGTGTTATAGTATCCCATACCAATGAATGATTTGAAAGCTTTATTCTTTGAAGCTAAATAATTCATATGCTCCAACATCTGACCCTCCGTTAACCCTTCATCGAACTTGTCGAACTTCATCTTGCTCAAACGTATCGATTTCGGCACAGTTGCATCTATGAGTGAGTCAAGGTTGTCAAAGCCAATTGTGTTAGCCATCTTGCTCTGTTCTTCTGGTGTGGCTGAGTTGTGTCTACGAGGGAATGTGTCACTTGGTTTCAGTGCCTCAACAGAAATGGACCGAGTTTGAGATGAAGAACCAACATTTCTTGAAAGAAAGTTCTCTGTTTTGGATCCCCTGTTTCTGAAAACAGAGGAAGAGGGAATTGATGAAATGCATTTGGATTGGGTGTACAAAACAGGTGTTGATGAATTCAACAGAGAATCCTTATGGCGATTCTGCTTTGTCTCGGAAACAAGGCGCTTCAGAATCGCCCTGTTCGCGAGTCTACGAGCACGTTCCATGGGTGAGAAGGGAAATAAAGCAGAGTATCAAAAACAGAGGAAAAGTAGTATCCAATGATTTTTTCTTTCTTTCTATGATTCCATTAAGTGTATGAGTTGGGGTTGTATATAGTGTAATGGGTATGTATAAATAAGGATAAAGATTCAATTTTTAACTGTAATGTAATGTGAGTAAATTTTATGAGGGAGAAAACAAAGATAAAATTATAGGTATTAAGATTTGATGTAAATAGAAAGTGGTTGGTGAGTGCTCCTCCACCTGTTAAGGAAGAAAAAAAGGACAAATTCATAAAGAGATGTGATGTCATTGTCTGAATCAAAAACAACATAATCTCTAGAACAAATGAATGGAAGACATTGAAGCTATATGGATTGAGTTTGAATGGATCAAAATGTGTTACCTTTACATTCATAATTAGCTTTAAAAATCTTATTTTTTGGTATATTTATTTCATGGTTTTATGAGGTTTTGAAATTGGCATGTGTAGATTCTAATGATTCATTTTGCTGGCAGATTCTCTTTCACACTAGGCTTATCTTGGTGAAGTCAGAAACAGACAAGTTAATTTGGGGTTAGGATTTTTGGAACAAGTCAAGGGCTTTGATTCAATCATATGGTATGGAATGGTGTGTGTGAGTGCACCATATAAAAATTATGGGAATATCATAATAAGGTTGTGACTTGTGAGATCTAGTTTTCAGTGTTTGGTGAATGAAGGAATTAATTAATATGAATAATTTTGTTCATTTGTGGGGTTGTTGCAGGGGAATGTAAACTTTAACTCTTGAATTCAATGACTCAGATGTTATGTTGTTGCACTTTATGATGAGACTATGTGGTTCCATGTTATAGAACCATGTGTTATTTTGTTTTATTTTTTTGGTGAAAAGGGAGGCAAGATAAATTATTTTGGAATTTTTAATTTTATTTTAAAATTGTCAAATTATATTAGTAATATATTTTGTCTAACATGGTTGATAATGTATTGTTTTAAGTGTTTACTGCACTGATTATGTGAAAAAAAGGGATATAAATCACTTAAAAAGAAATAATTAATTATGACATAATATATATATATATAAAAAGAGGAATCAGTTTAAGTTTCACGTCTATGATAAGTTGGATATAAAAAGAATGACTACATAAGATTAAGTATAACTTAACTTTGGTGAAAACGAATTTTTCACTTATAGATATCGTATTGGATGCTCTAGTTAGATTAGACTTAGAGCTAAGAAGATAAAGGTTGTTGGGTCAGAAATTATTAAAGAAAGCCAGTACAACTACAAAAAAAAAGGGTGAGAGGAAAAATATAATATTAGTAATAACTAATTTTTAGAGTTTTATATATTGTCAGTCAATCATTTATTTTTAATCATTATTGTTTTTTTAAGAAAATAATATAAATGAATGGTGAATAATATATTGTCCTATAATGTCGTAACTCCTACATCATCACGAGTATATTACAACAGCTACATGCAATATATATAATGCTGTTTTAGATGTGCTCATCACTCACCATAGTGGAAGAAAGTGAAAGGGTCATTTTATATAATTTTTTAATTGGATCAAATGGGTCGAAACTCAGTTTCTGAATAACCAGCATACACTACTTTAGTGTGTGGGCTAGAAACATCCGATCAAAACAATCACGAGTTGGGGCTGGGACAGTTTGGTTTTAGAAACGTTTATAGGCCTCATGCACACTTCACTCTATTGATTTAGGACTGGGTTTTTAAATAATAGTGTTTAGTTAGATGTTCATATAAAATATATGGATGAATATTGTCAAATCTCAAATAGTATATCAAATCAACATGTTTGTGTAATAGTTAAGATCTCGCTAGATTCTCAAGATAACCAAAATATCAATAATTCGATTCCTGAAAGTGTCACTTGTTGTGAGTAACAATTATATACTTTAAAAAAGATTAGATCCTTGTTCAAAAGGTAAAAGGATACCCTTGATAATACTAAAAAATAAATAGTGTATGAAAATTTCTTTCATATAGATGCACACTATGAATACTAAAATATAATTCTTTTGCAAGAATTTCTATTAAAAAAATACACATAATCTCAAACAATAGGAATAAATGCATATTAACACACACTGCAGTGTCTGATGTCTATCAACATACCATTTAACAAATAATGTATAAAGTTCAACATTATGTGTGACTAATAGAATTCAACAAGTCCTAAACTAAAACATATTTTACAATATAAATTTCAAATGAAATAATATTAATATAAATAATCCTTATAGCCAATTTTTTATTTTCAAGAAGAGAAGGTGATAGCACACTTGGTTAGGATTTGAGTGTTCAGTTTTCATATCAAGCAACTTTATCAATTAAATTGACTCTTACGCTCTTTCACCCTTTACAACTCGCTTTTGTTCAATTATAAAATATAAGACATAAGACAATACAGTTTGATGGAGATTTATAACATATCGCCCTTATCCCACCTCTTTATTCCCTTTACTCGTCGTAAAAAGAGCTTTGAAGAAGAGATGGCGTCTATAATATCCCTATAGGCTTTACTTCTTAAAGGCATCAATATAAACAGATTAGCACTTGGGATATAAATAGTTATTGATAAGTCAAATTTCTCATTAGTCATACCTAACAATATGAAGTTATTCTAGTGATGTAAGGTTCACTAAATCTTTAGAATGATCAATTTAACAGCAAAAAAGAGTAATTAAGCAGGATTTAAGTCAGAAGTGTTCCACTGATTAAGTTGGGTGACTATTGACTTTGGAGTTACTCAAATTTCAACATTGAAAATGATTACCAAACTAATACTTAAATATATAGTTATAGTATCGTGTCAATCTCAAATGTAGTTTATTTAGCAATGAGTATATTTTTTTTGGTTTCTCACAGATATCCTCATGTTGGAAGCAATGTTGTCTAAGCTGGGAACATTCACAGGTATATGAGCCTAACTCTCTCAGCGAATATTTTTTTCATACACAAGACTCGAACCCGAAACATGTACAACTTGAGTATATAGTATCATGAAAGAATTAGTTAAAAATTAAAATAAAGCTATCAAATAAAACTAGTTTAATATTTTGTGAATTCTAAAGTATCTAGCATTTTTTGTTCATAAAAATATAATTAAGATAGTTTGTGAACATTATTAGCAAAATCTGATCATATAAAAAGCTGAAATCTTTGGAGTTTGAGCTACATGTAGTTTCTTCCTATCAGTTAAACTGATTATCATGGTGGGTCACTAATAATCGTAAAAAGTTAAATTTTTATGTAAGGAAATTTTTATAGAAATTGCACTATGCTAATGTTCCATTCATCACAAGTACTGATTGTAGCTCCTATATAACCTTTTAAACAAAGACTATAAGTACAATTTAAATATATTAATAATACAGGGATGTGCTACCCAATGCTTATATACATTGTTTAAGAAATATTTAATATCTTTACTTAGATCAAATAATTAATTTTAATAAAAATTTAATATGTATGTACTGACAGTGTAAATATATTTTACACTGTCAATAAATCATTTACCATTGATTTTTTAACCATCATTGACTCTCAAATAAAAGTAATACAAATCAATGGTGAATAATGAGTTGACATATTTTAAACTCTTTTAATAATTTTGATCCTATCATTATAATAGTAAGTGTTTTTGCCCGTTGCCATGTGTCAGCCAGCTAGACGAACCAGTTGCCTTACCAACTATTGATGATTGCAAAATAGTGAAATGATACAACAAAAAATGATTATCAAGGTTGATGCTTAAACGTTTAGGTTGAGTTTGATGTCTTAACAAAAAAGGGGATAACACATTAGAAAAATATTTTACTTATTTTGTTATTGCCTGTTAGGTTAGTATTTGTTGTGAGCAAGAGTCGAACATTCAATCTCCTTTATTGTATACCCTTCTTATAATTCTTTTTTTCATATATTTTTTAGGCTCAAACACTCATAACTTTTTTCACTACTTTATCTATTAACATAGTGTTCATTTAGCTGTTAGATTGCGTAGCTCTTGAGCTCCATAACCCTCTTCACATTCTCTTAAATGAAAAGTGTCTCCTTTTGACATCTATTAATTATTATTGTCCTACAAATAATAATGCTTTTGTAAAATAAGTGTTTCGGGAGCTTGAACAATATAAAAAATTTGAGCCCACAAAACCAATAAGGAAAGAGGAATAAGCTATAATCTTACACTCAAAGAGGAAAAGCTTAAAACCGCAAAAAGACATAAAAAAAAACGACTTATGATGAAAAGCGTATAGAGATAAAATTCTTGGTGGGGTTGTGACTGCTTCTCAGATCTTGTTATCAATTTCATCAAAGTCTTCATTTTCAGCCATGTATCCGTGGATATAGATAACGTGTTCCAAATTCTCTACCAGACCAATGAAAAAGTGACACTTCATTAAAAATAAAAATTCTAAAAACATAAAATAACATATTTGTATTACTTGGAGAAATCTCATTGACTAGGGACATGAGAACATACTCATTTTGGGACAGCTGATTCCCATTCTATATTTGTTAGCTAATTAATCAATTGAGAGCTAAAAATAACGAAAGAAAAACAAGAAGGTTGATTCTTTGTAATAAAATGTATAAAAAAGGAGTGGACCCAATGTTCCTGAGAATTCACTCAATCACATGTTACTAAGCCAACAAAACCAGTTGAAGGTAATAGAAAAGCAGCAAGCAACGTGTGTGTAATATAAACAAAATTACAAGACACAAGAAACAACCTTTGACTTGTCATTCAAGTTTTATAATAATA
Source organism: Lupinus angustifolius (assembly GCF_001865875.1). Lineage (NCBI taxonomy): Eukaryota > Viridiplantae > Streptophyta > Magnoliopsida > Fabales > Fabaceae > Lupinus > Lupinus angustifolius. The sequence continues at coordinate 23,798,131 of NC_032011.1, read as the reverse complement.
ATTATTATAATTTTTGAATAATCACATTAAATAATTAATCATTCAAGTTTTAAATAACAGATTTTTTTTAGCCTAATAGTGTAAGATTCCGCTAAAACTTCACAATAACTAAAAGGTCAATGATAGCAAAAGAATAACAGTTTTGATATCGATTTTAGAAAATTTAAAAACTTTGATGTTATAGATTATGACAACTGATGCTACTATAAATTAGTCTTAATACACATTTCCGATAATTTCTAAAAGTTTAATATATTAATATCGAAGAGTATCTTTTTCTAAGATGTAACCAGGCCTTCTAAATAAAACAAATGTCATTTATAGAAATTAAATGCTTAATCTTTTGATCATCATATAAATATAAGATAACCTTAATATTCACAAGTTTGTCATTAAGACATATGAGGTTAGATTATGGATTAAGAGAAAAAGAGATTATATATTTTTTTTGGTGGGGTGGAAGCATCCCTTTTGGTTCAGGGTACCTATCTCTCCCTCCCACTCTTCTCTCTTTTTTGTTCTACAAAGCTTCTTCTTTTCTCTACTAACTCACTCACTCCTCTCTCCTTCTTCTTCTTCTTCTTTCTCTAACCTCTTAGATCTCACTCAAACGTTTCTGTTACTATTACTATTACTATTATTATTGTTTTATCTAAAAATGTCTGAACCATCTTCCAAACCCAACGGCAACGCTACAACTAACGGTAACGGCACCGCACCCGCCGCCGTAAATGGCAACACCGGTGCCGTCAAATCTCAGCTTTACAACCCAAACCGCCAACTCCACCGTCCACAATCTAACTACCACCGCCGCCAACGCTCCAACCGCAACCTCTGCTGTTGCTGCTGCTTCTGGACAATCCTCACCCTCCTCGCTGTTGCACTCCTCGCCGCCATCATCGGCGCCGCACTCTACGTCCTCTACCGTCCCCACCGACCTGAATTCTCCGTCACCAACCTCCGCATTGCGAAAATGAACCTAACCACCTCATCAGACTCACCCTCTCACCTCACCACACTCTTCAACCTAACCCTCATAGCTAAAAACCCTAACAACCACCTCATCTTTTTCTACGAGCCTTTCACCGTAACCGTTTTCTCAAACTCAGTGGTTATTGGGAATGGAACTTTACCTTCTTTTGAGTCCAACAAGAATAACCAAACGAGTGTGAGGAGTATAGTTTCAGGGTCAATGGATCTAGACACGGAATCGTTGAGTAGTTTGAGATCAGGGTTGAAGAAACAGAAGGGTTTCCCGTTGGAGATTCAGATGGATACTAAGGTGAAGATGAAGATGGAATCTTTGAAGAGTAAGAAAGTTGGGTTTAGAGTAACGTGTGAAGGTATTAGAGGAACAGTGCCAAGTGCTAAATCTCCTTCATTGGCTTCAGTTATAAACTCTCAGTGTAAGGTTGATCTCAGAATCAAGATTTGGAAGTTCTCTTTTTAAGCTTTTTGTTATTAATTCATTATTGTCACTAATAATCAAACCAATCATTGATTCAAAGAATTGTTTTTTTTCCTTGTTTTCGATCATATTTGCCTGTCTTGTTTTCTGGGGCTTTTTTTTAGAGGGAATTATGGATTGATTATGATATGGTGTTGTAATTTCAAAGTTTTGTAGTAATGACGCAACTGCAAATTATATATACCTGGTTTTGAAATCTACCAATTTCTATTCTTGGATTTCTTTAATACATCACTATATACATTTCATTAATCCTCCACTCTATGACAGTGGTCGAATGATACATTGCTTTGATTGAATGAATTAATGATTTGGAAATGGAATAATACACAAGCCAAAGAATTAATTATAGTAAAAATATCCTTTCACACCATCTTTTATGATGAATTTTTCTGACATTTTTTGGTACTATCAAATGTATTCCCTCAATATTTTGGAAAGGAATTAATCATTTTTGGATTCATGACTATTGTTCTAAATAAATGTCATTCTCATAAATTAAATTTTTAACCTTAGTAATTTAGTGGTCTTATACAACTAGATCAATGATCGATTTGTTGTACATGTTTGTTACAACTTTACTCATGCCCGTATTAACTGGTGAAAAAATAGGGGGAAATTAGTACATGTATTTCTCTTTTTTGCTAAAAGAAAATATAAGGTGTGTATTTCTTTTTCTCTCCTTATTTGTTTATTCGTTCTCTTTCCTAATCTTAAAAATGAAGTAAATGAGACTAGTGTAATAGAAATTACGTGTAATTGTAAATGTGTCGGTAGGTATAATAGAACTATTATATTTCTTGGAAATGAGGGTAATGTACTTTGTTTTGCTTGTTACATTAGTAGTATATATTCTTTACTTCTTCCATTCATTGAAAGTGATTAGTGTACTAGAATTAGTACTAGACTAAAGTGACTTTTGGATACCAAGAATTTAAAATAAAAAAGTTACTAACAAGCTAAAAATAATTGAATTTACCACACGTAACCTCAACTCTGCGTCCGTGTATGAAAAATAGACTAGAGACAAGAGGTATAGTCTAACAATAAAATTTGGAAGAAAGAGATCAGTGATGGCTACTGTATACATTTTCTAGACTTAAAATTCTTTTACGAGTTCGGTTTTGGAAGGGAAAAAGAAGACTTTATAATCGTGTCATATTTGTATTTTAGAACTTTTTTTTTTGTTCTTCTTCAAAATACAGCTTGTAAACAAATCTTTAATATTTTGATCTAAGTGCACCAGATCAGGTGCTGTTCTATCTTTTATGAATTCTATACATGTCCACCAAGTGTACCAGCTACAGATCTGGTTCTACTATTAAACTACACACACCTCTGCAATGCTACATTATTAGTCCATTTCTTTTTCTTCTTTCTACAGCTTTAATTTAGATTTGGATCCTCTAACATTTTTTTTTTAACATTGTGCTATAGTTCCTTTTATTTATACATAAAGTGAAGAGAAAAGTTATTATTTCCATAAAAAACTGTTACAATGTTTAAAAAGAATCTACATTAGATCATGAAAATCACTTGAACTGCAACAAACTACTGGCACAACAGTGTAACTAGGTTTAGTTTAGTTATTGATGTCTTCATTGCAACTTCTTCACTCATATGTAATAGTACTAGTAGGTGAGGATTGATCAAAGTAAAGGAACATATTCATCACCCTTTTGTCAGGTGTGTATGGTGAACATTTTAATTTGGGGGGGCCAAAGCAGAGATCTCAAAAACTTTTAATTGGTGCCCTTTGATCTTAGGGCAGTGGGTAGTGTACAGATCTTTAAATGCATTCTATTTTATAACCTTCCTATGGTACCTCTTACTGTAGGGGAAATCCTATGGTCCTATGTGTTAAATATTATTGGTGTTTTAAATTGCATTTTCGGTTATACTTATACGACTTATTTTCCTATAAAATAACTATAATTGTTATTGTAACTTTTTTGGTATTATCAAGGGTATTCTTTCACTTTTTGGGTAAAGAATTGTCTTTTTTGGGTTTGTGGCTGTCTTCCCAACATGAGTCACTCACAAAAATTGAACTCTCGATCTTAAGGATCCAATGAAGTCTTAAACAATTAAACCAACACATGTTATTACAATTTAAAACACTAGATATTAACCTATTTAAATCATATTAGACAACTGCCTTAGCAAACCCATTGACCCATTTTTTATAACCATGACCGTAATTTAAAACACAAGAATTTAAGAAAAAAAGGCCTAAAGTGAGGAAGGATATATAAAAGAGAAGAAGTTGTTGAAAGAAAACATTAATGAGCGTGAAGGGAAGTGCATGATAGTGATGGGGTGTTTTAAATTTAGGTGCATGTGGTTATTATGGTAGGTTCTGGCTCTAGTCGGCAAGGCACAGTTAGAGTTGGATCTATATATATTCCAATTCTTTTGCAGTTTGTGTCCCCTCTTTATAACCATTAATTCCTTTTATTTTTCTTCTTTCGTCTCATCTTACTTTTAAGTCTACTAGTCAATGGTGGAACCAACGAGAATACAAGATTCCCTTATCTTCACTACCAATGCAATTGTCAATGGTTTTAATAATACTATTAAAGAAAAAATTACTGTTTCAGTCTTTAATTTGCAAGTACATCTGCACATTTTACATTAGTTTATGGTTTATAGGGAATTATGATTTGCTTCTTGAAATTGTAAATATCAGACGAGTTAGTAATAGAAATTATGATTTCAAATAGGTATTTACATGTATAGGTTAATCAACATGATTAAAGGTTAAAATTCTAGGGATTAAACTACAGTCTTTTAAAATCAATAACTAATAAAATGAGTTCCTAAGGGTTAGTTTGACAATTGTATTTTGGAAGTAAAATAATGAAAAAAAAAGTTTTGTAAGCCATGAAATATATTTGTCAGATAATATCCAAGTCTTCAATTTTTTTTCTTTTCTCTCCAAAATTCAAGTCTCAAACTAATCATAAGAATTAACTCAATGGATAAAATCATACAATATAATGTATTAGTGTTTTAGTTCTAACCTTTAAAATATGCTTTTCTTATTCACTTAAAAAGGAACAAATGCTTATAAAAAAACTTGCAAATTTAGAGAATAAAATAATAGTTTTATCTAATCTAATAGAAATCCACCTATGCAACATTGCAACCTATTTAAAGTAATAAATGTACTTTCTCAAGTTACACAAGTAAAAGTCTCACTATCCAATCTCAAGGAAGAAATTGCTCAATCATATTATTATAAAATAGAGGGGGGGGGGAATAAGAATGGTTATATATGAGGGGGAAAAGAAAGACCATTTTTATAAGTATATTTTATATTAAAAATATTTCTTCTTTACATTATCCTCTAAAAATCAATTTGTAAACGAACCCTAAACTACTAATCGACACTGTCAAAATCTTTTATCGCATTGTCAATTTTTCTTCAACATATGAGAAGGGATGAATTCTCGTTATATATATTTTGTAGGAAGTTAAGTGGGTTAGATTAGACACCCCATCTTATGTTAAAAAGTTAAATTTATAACTCCGATCACTTGGAAAGTTCTCCTATTGTACTAATAAACAATGTTTTTTTTGTTTCTTATATGTATTTTCACATTTGAGATAATCATATCCGAGCTGAAAATAACAAATTATATCCTTGATGTGCTTCATGTTTGTGGTTTGGTGAGAAACACATCTTGGGCATTATTAGAAAAGATAAATGTGTAGGAGAGTGGTCGTTTTTTATGATTGTGACCTTAAAGCAAAGAAGAACAAATTGTTTGCGCTTTGTCTAATGGTCCATGCAGATAGTTTGATTATGCATTGTCAATTAAATGATTTACAAATATCATTTGTTTCAGCTGCATTATTAATAGCTAGCTTGGGACCAAAGAAACATGTATATATAGCTGTTTGCAAGAATTTAGGGATGGTTGTTTGTGCCTGGCCCAATCAAAATCTATTGTTGTTTTGGTTCCCAACTTTGTTTATGTTGTGAGTATGGCTTATAAATGTGGAAGCATAGGAAGAGGATTACTTGTCTCAATTTGTTGTCTCTATTCATATCTCGCTCCACTTATATCTAAATATGCGTAGTTAATATATTATTTCAATAAAATAAAATTAAAATAATATATTATTTTTGACTTATTGACAAACATTAAATGATCCGGGACACGAGAATGAATATTTAAGGATAGAGGATCTTGTTTAGGTCTCGCCGTGGGCACTACGAAATAATTTTCTTGAGCTTCAGGACACATGTTTTCATAGGGATTTATGGCCTAACTGTTTCAGCTTCCATGGCAGTGAATTGGCACGCTTAGTTGTGACATTTGTTGGCTAGCATTGGCAATATGCATTAAGCATGTGGGTCCCATTAATTCGTTATTATTGGGCGGACATGATATGAAAAATGTGTTCGATTTAAACATTATGCTCGTCCATCATGCCCATTTCAGCTGTGGAGTTTTTTGGTAGGCAAAGTGGGATGCTCAGCGGACATGTTGAAGTATTACATTTATATTTTTTCACTCACGATTTCTCAAAACAAAGTGGTCGTTTATTATTTCTAATTACTTCAATATTATATATATGTATTGTCTGAAAAAATAACACTATGCAACAAATTATTCTTTTTCATCCCCTTGGCAACAATTCCCTTACCCTTCAAAGCTTTGAAGCATCGAAATTATACCTCACAATATTCTAAGAGTATAAAAATAAGAAGAAAAGAAAGTTGAGCACAAACTTAAAGTGAGTCTAGTATACAATCTTGACCTCTCTTTTTCATTCCAATCCCAGAAATGAGACATGATGTTGTTAACAACTTAGGCATGACAAAATTCACTTCCCTAATAGTCTTAATACTCTAAAGATTCTGCAATTATTAGCTTAATAATTAAAAATTATTTAAGTTAAAAATTTAATAATTTTCTAACCAATCATAAGCAGCGGCAGATATAGTGGTGCGCACTCTTTTGAGAGAGAATTTCTTCAAAACATTCCTTAAACATTATAACATGTAACAAATTTAAAGGTTTTTGGCTTTGCTTTCCTTAAAATTAAGTTCCAGTTTCAATGACAACATTGTTTCATTGTTCATCTAGAAACAACATGTCCCTCTATTTTTTGTTCAAGCATGAATTGCTGTCTGATCATCATATCCATATTGATACATGTATCGTGAAAATTGTGAACAAATTCGGAATCTTGGATGTATAATTTGGCAAGGAGTTTTGCTATATCTTCATCCAAAATCCAAATACTACTTAATATTGAATCAAAATGGTCATTAAAAAGCTGTTACTTTTGTCTGTGTGTAATTCTTTTATAACAAAACATATAGCGCCAATTTCAATTTGGCATCTCATTCCTTGATGCAAGTGCAATTATCAGATCACTCTCATAAATTGACCATACAAATACAGCAAAAAACATCATATATAATAACGGTAATCATGTAGTACATGAAATAAGTTTAACAATGTGTTATAAAATTGCTAAGTTCAACCGAGTTGACATGAAAAACAAGCAGGAAATGACAAATAGAGGATAATTCAGCACATTTGAATCTAACAAATGTTACATTTGTTGCTCTAAACAGCGATGAATTCCCAGAAATGACACAAATGGCTATACAGAGACCAATTTTTGCATAATGAAATCAAACTACATCAACCAAAATGATACTTAAACAATCCATTGTCTAGCATAAGTGCTTATTGAAATAATAACAACAAGATAAATACCTGTATTAGCCTGCATTTCAAGGACATCAAAATTTTAGCGAGCTCCTCCACCCAAGTTCAAATCATCCATGAGTATTAACAGCTTCCCAAACTAAGTTTTTCGGAATGGGATTGGACAGATTACGAGCCAGCAAGGCCGCATTTCGGAGAGTCTGAATTGTTAGCACATTGGCATTCCAGAATGAGACACAATGGTAAGGCACATTATGTTTCTTGCACAGCTCCTTAACGAAAGGTGAAACTGTCCGAAGATGATTCCTTGGCATCCGAGGAAACAGATGATGTTCGACCTGAAATTGCAACCCGCCATGAAACCAATCCATCCAAGGTGAGCACTTCACATCAAGAGTCCCATTAGTCTGCTTCTCAACCCACTCACTAGAACTCGGGTGACCAAGATAGACGCTTGAAGAGAAATGATTCAAGCAGAACTGAACATGTTGGATCCCAGTGACCGAAAAACTAGCAATCACAAACAATATTCTTTCACTCCAATTGGGCAAGTATGACACCAAAAGAGGGTACCAAATCCAAAAAACAAGCAGCCCTAAAAGTTCCTGGACCCTATTCGGTACATTTCGCTTGGAAAACAGCAAGATGAACGATTGTGCAAATAAATTGAGTCTAGCGAAACACATAACCGGATAAAAAGTCCAATGCTGGTAACTAACAAGGAACCTAGTAAAACCATCAAAATTCATCTTCCTGTCATAGAAGTAAGAAGTAATGGAATTGAAGAACTTATTAGATACCACAAAAAATGGCATATGCTGAAGATCTGGATCAAAATCAAGACTATTACAAGCAATGTGATGAGCATTGTGATTCCACTTCCACCATGCAATACTAATCCCTGCAAGACAATTCCCAGATAGAACCTGAGCAAAACGAGTGAAACCCTTTGTTGCCATAATCTGATAATGACCAGAATCATGTCCAATCCAACCACTCTGAATCCAAAACAACCCCATCAACCCACCACAACCCAAATGCACAAAAGGGTTGTCATTAAAGAAAACACCATAAACACTAGCACAAAACAGAATTACCATGAACCACAATGTGAAGAAAACACCATGTCCTTTTTTCTCAAACAACCCAATGGATGAAAAATGGGACAAGAGTTTTCTATAGTCTTTGGAAACCTCAGAGACAGCGTAATCACTGAGATAATACCCATTGAAGAAGTTTTGAAGGTATTTTGATGCATTAATGGGATGATAGGCTAGAAAAGCATCAGTAACATCTTGACCAGCGAGGTTCAACAATGGAAGATCACCACCAGGGTGATGTTTAGCCCAATTGGTAACATTGTAGATCTTTCCATGGATTGAGATCCAAAGATCATCTCTTTTGTTGTGTTTCTTCAGTTCTTCCAATGAAATGTACTTTTTTGATGTTGGTTCTGTATCAGGAAGCACAGCCATTGTTGATGATGAAGGTGAGAACAAGAGAGAGATCAATGAGTTATGTTTATGGAATAATGGTTGTTTATGAATGAGTCAAACAAAACCCTGATAGATAGAAGGGTGATGGGGATTGAATTTTGTAGCCAATGAAATGAGGATGATATATGAATAGAAGGGAAGAGAATGCCGGAAAGATACCAACCTATCAAAAAAATATTCCTCTTTCAAAGTAGGTTAGGCCTATCAAGCTGAACTATATCGGGCTATGATAATTTATTTTAAAAAATTGAATATCAAATTAGAAGAGAATTTATATTAAGTTTAAATGGTTAAATTTTCTAGTCGAGTTAGATGATTTCATATATAATAAAAAATATCTATCAATCTGTAATTCTATATAAATAGCAAATTTTATATAATTTTATTGAAGTAATATTTATTCATCTTTTTTGGATCGGAGTAGAACAAAACATTAGATTAGTGTTCTGCTTTTTATTTTATTTTAAGTGAACTGTCTGGTCCAGTTTCCAAATTATTCCAATTTAACTCGGTCAGACCAAGATTTAAGACCGTAAATCAGAGTCATTTTCAAATCTAGTAGATGTCTAATCACCCATGATCCTCACAACATTGATTTAGCTTAATATATAAATAAGACTTTAACTATTTAAAGACCAACAGCTTTAGTTATATTATAATAATATTTATTTTAATATAATTAATATTAACATAATGAAATTTTAATATAAAATTATACACAAGAATATAATTTAATTGTTAGTATAAGATATTCATGTTTAAAAAAACTCTTTTAATCCATTTAAAGAGATCGAATCAAATCAAACTTTTAAATATGTGAGACATATGCCTTAATTTCTTTTAATACCTAAATAAGTTTAGGTGGAAACTCCAGTTTTTTTTGTTTCTCACATGTATCCTCGTACTTAGAGATAATCTTATCTAAGCTGATAATATATATAAGTATATGAGGCTAACTCTCTTAACTAGTATCTTTCATCCACAAGACTAAGACATAAAATATTGCTTAAGGGAATCAAGCATGTATCACTTGAACCAATACTCGTTGGTTTGTGTTATAAGTTTGGTATGTTTTTACTCTTACTTTGTTTCCCTTAATAAAATTACTTTTAGTATATGCCAATTAAGGAATGTTGTTAGAATTATTATTTTTTAATAATTATATGTATTATTTTAAAATTGTTTTTTCGTTAATGTGACTTATCCATTTTCTCATGTCACTCAATTAAATAATACCTTTTTCCTTCCTAATCAATTAATATGTATATTTTAATAACATAATCAATTAATATGCATAAACCTCTAAACATTGTCTTATAAAAACTATCAAAACTAAAAATCTCAAATAATTTTTAAAAGGAATAGAGTAACATTTATTTACTATATAATTCATTTAATAAATATTTCAGTTATCCATATTTTTATATTTAATTTTATGCATATAGTTTAATAATTTTTTAATGATATAAAAGTCCAATACATTTTAACTAAAATAATCCATATAAGGCATTTTAGAAATTAGATTAAAAAAATAGGAGATAAAAAGGAGGAATAATAGATAAGAATACAATTGGAAAGTAAAATAAAATGTATATTAAATTTATAAGACCTCAAAATATTTAGAATAACATAAAAAAAAAAGTAATCACAAAAATATGTAACTAATATAGGAATAAAATCCATTTTGGGAAACATCTCTTCTTAGTATTTCCATCTTCAATTTGGCATGATAATGTGTAATAATTGACTAATGACACGTTGTTTATGTAGTAAAATGCTCGTTTGACTTCATACAAGAAAAGACACTAAATTAAATTCCACTTTTCCCGCTACTAATCAGCAGTTGAAATAAAAAGATTGAGTAATGATATATTCTCATATTAAATTATTCTATTAATCCTCCTAGCTATAAAAATGTAACATGTTACTTGTAAATCAATCATCAACAAATAATGTATCACCTTTTGACATATGTTTCTTTAATGTGGTACGAGAATTAATATGAGGATATAGAAGAAGGATATATCATTTTCTAAAAAATCTATAGTACGGCTCCATTATTACACATAGTACTCAAATTTTTTTTTGAAGGGTTCAACTTTTTTATTATTATTTAATTAAAAATATAAAAAATATTTCATCCAAAACATTCTAGTATTGAAGTGTCCAATTAGGGGTGAGCATGACCCGATCATATTCATTCATTTGTTATGGTCTGATTATGAGTGGCTTGAATATGATCAAGTCTCATCAAGTTTAGGGTCAGTTCGGGTTTAAAAATAGACTTGTCTCATAGTCACTCACTCATCAAGTTTTTATGTGTCTCCAGAGTAATGACATTGTTTTGGTCGAAAGTATAATTGATTCTCTAATTTTTTCATCATATGTACATCAATAATAATTATATATTCATATATCATTTTATATGTCAAATTACATATTCATAATAAAAAATAATATTGAGAAATTTTTATCTAAAATGAGTATGCATTATATTTAATCGGGTCTATGGTCAGGTTTAAAGGCTGACTAAAACAATATTTTAGGTCGAGTTAGCTTCGGGTCTATGACCAGAAAGGGTTCAAAAAAATGATCCGACCAACATTTAGGAATGGGTAAAGGATAAACTTTAACTCGACTCATTATTTAGTTCAATAAACTTTATTTATGATCCAAATGAGTTAAACTTAAATTAAATTTTGAATTCATTCAATAAACGAGTCGAACTTGAGGCAAGTAAATTTCAACTTATTATAATCATCAAATGATTTGATTATCTACATATATATACAGAGAGTCACTTAAGTGAAAATAATTCTTACATAAAAATTGTAAAAACAATAAGTTAGAATCATACAACTGTATGGATGATTAAGATTAAATCTTAATTAATGTCATATGATCAATTAGAAACATTGTGCACATTTATCTTTTAATTTTGACAATTCAAATAAAATTAAATAATACATATTTTTTCTCATTTTTCACATTGACAATTATTATAATTTGAGTTACTTTATATACAAATATACATGTATAAAATCATTAGTAGTATATTTATTATTAAAATTCATAAACTTTATCTGCACTTTTAATTTATATAAACCACCAACATTATTTAGGTCTATAACTTTATGCTTACTTTGAAATATAAATTTAAGTTAGTTAATCTACTCAAAATTTCATGAACTTTAATTGAGCCAAACTTCAACTAAAAAAATAGTTCCATGTTGAGCTCCATTCAAAAATCAACTTGACTCGATTCTTAAAGAGTCCAGTTGAGTCAAGTTGACTCAATCAAACTCATTTTATAGCAACAAAAAGGAAGACTTATTACTTGAGCACAAGATAATATATTATCATTTTTTTATTTCTCATGTATCCTCGCACTGGAGGAAATCATATTTGAGCTGAGAATATCCACAGGTACGTGAGACTAATTCTCCCAGCAGACATTTTTTCCATCCACACAAGACTTGAACCCGAGACTTTGCTTAAGGGAAATCAAACATATACCACTTGAACCAACGCGCGCGTCGGTAATATACTACCATTTTGCAACTAAGACCGAATATTTCTACATCCCGTGGTTTTTCCACAAAATTTTCTTTTAATTTAATTATTATTTTGAAAGTTTAAACAATATTAATTACTTATCAATTATATTTTTATCAAAATTATTAGAAGAGGACTAATAGTAATGAAATAAATTGAAGACATTAAACGAGAATGATATAAAATGATCAACAATAGTTTTTCTTTAAAAACAAAAAAAAAATATCGTTAGTTTGTGCTAAACTAACTAGTACATGACTTATAAAAGAAGACATGGAGTGATGGATAACATACCAATTTTATTGAAGTAATAGTTATTTCATGTTAACATATTCTTTATGGATTAACATACTTGATTTCTTGATACAAAATATTAAAGGTATAAATTTATGGCTCACAAGCAAAGTAAGTAGGTTCATTATGGGCCGACTAATAGAGTAATCCCTCATCTCGGATCGGAAATGCTAATGGGGCAGAAATTGAAGTGAGGGACCAGTCTACTTCTTGTGTCAATGTCCTATCAACTATGCTCTTCTGTATGCTAACTCATACATGAAAAACCAACATTTTTTTAGCAAGTATGAGGAAGTCTTTTCCTGCTAGGATTCATGGAGGAAACACCTTAACCATGCATGAGCCTGAACTACATGTGTCATGTGAGACATTCATAAATTTTAACCGAGCCGAACTAAAGCTAAAAAATGATTCGTATCAAACTCAAGTCGAGTTTTGAACTGAGTAAATCCTTATCAAACTGAATTGAGTTAAACTCTGGTTCGATTCAGTCCAGCTCGTTTCCAACCCTAGTCTTAAAATTTTAATAATTGAAGTATTTTGTTGATCAATCATAAAACAATGACATGTGGAGTGATACTCTTTTTGTGACAGAAGATGTCCACACAAGCTAAGAGTATGCACTACACCAAGTTATTTAAACATTATTATCCAAATCAATATAACTCATTTCCTAACAAGTTCTCTATTTTCTGCTTGAATAAAATGGTACATCTCTCATCATTTATATACAAACTAAAAAAATTGTTACATACTGTATTTCAGAATATTTATTACTTTCAGTGCCATTATAAGAGAAATTTCATGGAGTAATGAACTTGGTCACAATACCTTAGGACACAAGCCATGAAAATTGGTGAAAATTCTTCCAGCTATGCCTTGACCTCATCAACATCTTTTACATCATTATATTTAGTATTGGATTCCTCACTGGGTTCCACTTCTTTGCTCATACCAAGTCCTAGGAAAGTTGAAAAGGAAACCAAAGAATGTGCAAAATAAATTGAAGTTGAATAATGAATGAACCTGAAGCTCATAAGTTATAATGATATTGATACCTTTACTAATTCCTTTATCCTCAATGAGTGCTCCTACACCAGAAATTCAGAGAAAGACTCCTATGCCATAGCTGATCCTTAAATTCTCACCTTCTGCAGCCACCATATGAATGTTTAATTTGATCATTTATCTATACTTTGTTTTTTAGCAAATAATTTGATCACAAGATGATTACTATGTAGGTGGATGTAAGGTAAGTGACTTAATAAACTAATTGTTTGATAAAAATAGTTGAGATTTGATAAATGACTAAAAATATTCTATAATATATTGCCTAAAGCAAACAGTCTCGAAAAAAGGAATTTTTTTTTCAAAAATAAATAATCAAAATAAACCCATAAAGAACCAAAATAAACATTAGATAAAAAACAAAAAATATATTTAAACCTTATTAATATGCTTTACTCTTTCATTGAAGGAGTAACTTCATAGAAGGCCCAGAATGAGAAGTGGAAAATGGAGAAGGAAATGAAAATTTTGGAGTGTAAAAAAAACTTATATAAAATGTACCAAAAACTATATCAAAATAACGAGCTAATAAATAGGAGTATCCTAAACGAGCTAACTCACAACAATATAATACATGAAATGAGTTGGAGTCACAGAAGTGGAACCACAAGAACCCCAAAAACATCAAATCTATCTGCACATTTCAATTCGGTAATAGTTGTTTTGTAGCATGTGTCACTGATGCCTTTTCCTGCTAAGATCCTACTGGGGCAATACCCTGACCCTTGGTCACAGCAGAAGCTGCAGCAGCAGCCGCTGCCGCTGCATTGGACCGTGAATTGCCACCCTGAGCTTCAACTGCATGCCTCTTCTGCTGCTGCTGGGAGTTAACTTTTGCAAGCGGTCTATGGTCAGGTTTAAAGGCTGACTAAAACAATATTTTAGGTCGAGTTAGCTTCGGGTCTATGACCAGAAAGGGTTCAAAAAAATGATCCGACCAACATTTAGGAATGGGTAAAGGATAAACTTTAACTCGACTCATTATTTAGTTCAATAAACTTTATTTATGATCCAAATGAGTTAAACTTAAATTAAATTTTGAATTCATTCAATAAACGAGTCGAACTTGAGGCAAGTAAATTTCAACTTATTATAATCATCAAATGATTTGATTATCTACATATATATACAGAGAGTCACTTAAGTGAAAATAATTCTTACATAAAAATTGTAAAAACAATAAGTTAGAATCATACAACTGTATGGATGATTAAGATTAAATCTTAATTAATGTCATATGATCAATTAGAAACATTGTGCACATTTATCTTTTAATTTTGACAATTCAAATAAAATTAAATAATACATATTTTTTCTCATTTTTCACATTGACAATTATTATAATTTGAGTTACTTTATATACAAATATACATGTATAAAATCATTAGTAGTATATTTATTATTAAAATTCATAAACTTTATCTGCACTTTTAATTTATATAAACCACCAACATTATTTAGGTCTATAACTTTATGCTTACTTTGAAATATAAATTTAAGTTAGTTAATCTACTCAAAATTTCATGAACTTTAATTGAGCCAAACTTCAACTAAAAAAATAGTTCCATGTTGAGCTCCATTCAAAAATCAACTTGACTCGATTCTTAAAGAGTCCAGTTGAGTCAAGTTGACTCAATCAAACTCATTTTATAGCAACAAAAAGGAAGACTTATTACTTGAGCACAAGATAATATATTATCATTTTTTTATTTCTCATGTATCCTCGCACTGGAGGAAATCATATTTGAGCTGAGAATATCCACAGGTACGTGAGACTAATTCTCCCAGCAGACATTTTTTCCATCCACACAAGACTTGAACCCGAGACTTTGCTTAAGGGAAATCAAACATATACCACTTGAACCAACGCGCGCGTCGGTAATATACTACCATTTTGCAACTAAGACCGAATATTTCTACATCCCGTGGTTTTTCCACAAAATTTTCTTTTAATTTAATTATTATTTTGAAAGTTTAAACAATATTAATTACTTATCAATTATATTTTTATCAAAATTATTAGAAGAGGACTAATAGTAATGAAATAAATTGAAGACATTAAACGAGAATGATATAAAATGATCAACAATAGTTTTTCTTTAAAAACAAAAAAAAAATATCGTTAGTTTGTGCTAAACTAACTAGTACATGACTTATAAAAGAAGACATGGAGTGATGGATAACATACCAATTTTATTGAAGTAATAGTTATTTCATGTTAACATATTCTTTATGGATTAACATACTTGATTTCTTGATACAAAATATTAAAGGTATAAATTTATGGCTCACAAGCAAAGTAAGTAGGTTCATTATGGGCCGACTAATAGAGTAATCCCTCATCTCGGATCGGAAATGCTAATGGGGCAGAAATTGAAGTGAGGGACCAGTCTACTTCTTGTGTCAATGTCCTATCAACTATGCTCTTCTGTATGCTAACTCATACATGAAAAACCAACATTTTTTTAGCAAGTATGAGGAAGTCTTTTCCTGCTAGGATTCATGGAGGAAACACCTTAACCATGCATGAGCCTGAACTACATGTGTCATGTGAGACATTCATAAATTTTAACCGAGCCGAACTAAAGCTAAAAAATGATTCGTATCAAACTCAAGTCGAGTTTTGAACTGAGTAAATCCTTATCAAACTGAATTGAGTTAAACTCTGGTTCGATTCAGTCCAGCTCGTTTCCAACCCTAGTCTTAAAATTTTAATAATTGAAGTATTTTGTTGATCAATCATAAAACAATGACATGTGGAGTGATACTCTTTTTGTGACAGAAGATGTCCACACAAGCTAAGAGTATGCACTACACCAAGTTATTTAAACATTATTATCCAAATCAATATAACTCATTTCCTAACAAGTTCTCTATTTTCTGCTTGAATAAAATGGTACATCTCTCATCATTTATATACAAACTAAAAAAATTGTTACATACTGTATTTCAGAATATTTATTACTTTCAGTGCCATTATAAGAGAAATTTCATGGAGTAATGAACTTGGTCACAATACCTTAGGACACAAGCCATGAAAATTGGTGAAAATTCTTCCAGCTATGCCTTGACCTCATCAACATCTTTTACATCATTATATTTAGTATTGGATTCCTCACTGGGTTCCACTTCTTTGCTCATACCAAGTCCTAGGAAAGTTGAAAAGGAAACCAAAGAATGTGCAAAATAAATTGAAGTTGAATAATGAATGAACCTGAAGCTCATAAGTTATAATGATATTGATACCTTTACTAATTCCTTTATCCTCAATGAGTGCTCCTACACCAGAAATTCAGAGAAAGACTCCTATGCCATAGCTGATCCTTAAATTCTCACCTTCTGCAGCCACCATATGAATGTTTAATTTGATCATTTATCTATACTTTGTTTTTTAGCAAATAATTTGATCACAAGATGATTACTATGTAGGTGGATGTAAGGTAAGTGACTTAATAAACTAATTGTTTGATAAAAATAGTTGAGATTTGATAAATGACTAAAAATATTCTATAATATATTGCCTAAAGCAAACAGTCTCGAAAAAAGGAATTTTTTTTTCAAAAATAAATAATCAAAATAAACCCATAAAGAACCAAAATAAACATTAGATAAAAAACAAAAAATATATTTAAACCTTATTAATATGCTTTACTCTTTCATTGAAGGAGTAACTTCATAGAAGGCCCAGAATGAGAAGTGGAAAATGGAGAAGGAAATGAAAATTTTGGAGTGTAAAAAAAACTTATATAAAATGTACCAAAAACTATATCAAAATAACGAGCTAATAAATAGGAGTATCCTAAACGAGCTAACTCACAACAATATAATACATGAAATGAGTTGGAGTCACAGAAGTGGAACCACAAGAACCCCAAAAACATCAAATCTATCTGCACATTTCAATTCGGTAATAGTTGTTTTGTAGCATGTGTCACTGATGCCTTTTCCTGCTAAGATCCTACTGGGGCAATACCCTGACCCTTGGTCACAGCAGAAGCTGCAGCAGCAGCCGCTGCCGCTGCATTGGACCGTGAATTGCCACCCTGAGCTTCAACTGCATGCCTCTTCTGCTGCTGCTGGGAGTTAACTTTTGCAAGCAAAGCCTTTATCTGATTTCCTGTAAGTGTCTCCTTCTCCAAAAGAGCATTTGCAAGGGCATGAAGCTCCTTATTGTGGGTGGTTAGAATAGCTTTTGCATTGTTGTAAGCCCTTTCAAGCAAGTTCTTCACCTCTTTCTCAATAAGCAGCCTAGTTTCTGAGCTCATGCTTCTCCCATCATCATGGTATTCATGTGTGACAAGTCCAACTTCATTGCTCAGACCATATTTAGTAACCATTGCCCTAGCCAGATTAGTTGCCTGTGAAAGATCTGAGGATGCACCTGAAGTAACTTCACTTTCTCCAAAAATTATCTCTTCAGCAACCCGACCTCCCATGCAAACATCAAGCCGAGCAAGCATTTGTTTACGGGAGAAACTGGTCTCATCTTTGTCAGGCAATTGAGAAACCATGCCAAGAGCCATCCCACGTGGAACTATAGTAGCCTTGTGAACAGGAAGTGCACCATCAGTATATATTGCCACTAGGGCATGGCCACCCTCATGGAAAGCTGTAGTTTTTCTTGACTCCTCAGATATGACAGCCGACTTGCGTTCAGTTCCCATGATAATCTTGTCCTTCGCAAACTCTAAATCATTCATGTTCACAGCTTTAGCACCATCCATTGCAGCCTTGAGAGCAGCAACGTTAACCAGGTTTGCAAGCTCGGCACCAGAGAACCCAGGTGTTCCTCGAGCAATTATCATTAGATCAACATCATCAGCCTTCAGAATCTGAATTTTATTGGAGATGAAAAATCAGTAATAAGTACATATTGATCAACATATATATCAGTTTACACAATGGTAACTTAAAAGGGGAAAGAGACATCTAGACTGGCAGACTGACACTGCAAAAGACCAAAATATATCTCATTTAATATGCCTACATATGTTTCCTTCTACTAAGATCACAATACAACAATCAAGCCTTCGTCCTACCAGATGAGGTCAGCTACATGGACCGAATGACACCATAATGCTCTATCATAAATCATGTTCATTGATAAAGCATTGATCTCTATATTTTCCTAATCCTTTCCCCTAGGTTTTTCTTGGTCTTCGTCTGACTCTAGAAATTGGACTAACCTCCATTTGGTTTACTCTCCTACTAAGATCACAATCTTGTCACAAAAATATGATGCAATTAATATTACAAAACTTAAATGAGAAAATAGATATGAATAGAATATCCTAGGCATAAGTGTATACACAAAGTATCCAATGGACACTCAATTATATCCCAAAGGAAGCACACTACAATGTTTTGCACCAATTTAGTGTGAGCACTAACAATGACCATCTAACCGAAGCTACAAATTAACATAGACTCTTTTCCACAAGTAAAAGCATACCTTCGACATGTGGGACTCCAAAATCTGTCTCCTTCCTTCAACATCTGGATTGGGAACAACAACATGGCGATCAAACCGCCCAGGTCTTACCAAAGCCTTATCTAGTGACTCTGGAAAGTTCGTAGCTGCAATCACTATTACACCTTCATTCTGCTTGAATCCATCTAGCTCAACAAGCAACTGATTTAGAGTCATCTTCATATACATTTGGTCCTTTGGATTTCGGCTTCCTCCAATAGCATCGATCTCATCGATGAAGATTATACAAGGTGATCGCTTCTTTGCAGCAGAAAAAAGATCCCTCACCCTTCGTGCACCAACACCAACAAACATCTCTTCAAATTCACTTCCACTGCATGAGAAGAAAGGAACTCCTGCCTCTCCAGCAATAGCTCTTGCCAACATTGTTTTACCAGTGCCAGGTGGGCCAACAAGCAAAACACCTTTCGGGAGCTTTCCACCAAGACGAGTAAAGCGCTATCACAAAGGAAACAAGTCATCCAAAATAGTACTGAAAAGGGGCGCCTTGTATGCTCAGTAAAGAAGTATATAGATTATAACTAACAAAAGTATGATATAGAAAGGTGACATTGTTCTCTGGAGATACAAGTTTAAACACTCAATCATTAGAGGAATAAATCTTTGCAAAAGAGAGAATATATCTGTGCTCAAGATGCCTACCTTAGGATCTCGTAGGTAGTGAACAATTTCTTCCAGCTCTGCCTTAGCTTCATCAACACCTTTTACATCATTAAATTTAGTATTGGACTCCACACTGGGTTGCACTTCTTCACTCATACCAAGTCCTAAAAGTTCAAAAACAAACCAAACAATGTGCCCAATAAATTCAGGTTGAATAATGAGTGAACCTGGGCAGCTTATAAGTTACAATGACATAGTAATACCTTTACTAATTCCTTTATCCTCAATGAGTGCTCCTACACCAGAAATTAAGAGAAAGACCACTACAACAGACCTAATTGTACGCCATAGCTGATCTTTAAAATTCCCACCTTCTGCAGCCACCATATGAATTGGAAAACTTGCAGTTCCAAGCACTGCATCTTTTGCAGGTTTTCCCGCATTTCTAAGAGCAGAAAAGCCACCTATACTCTCTTCCTCCCTCACTGAATTAGAAACACCTGAAAAATCAGACACCGCTTGGTTATAACTGTGTCCTTAAAGTGTGCTAAGAAATAAATGCTTATTTTTTTCTTTTTTAGATAAATAAAGAAATTCCGTAAGAGAAGAGAATAGTACATGAGAAGAGGATAAGACATCCTCACAGAACAAAGCGAAAGAAAAACAACTATGCTAGGATGTAGAATATGCAACAAAGCATACCAATCCCTCTGAAAATCATACCCAAAGAAACACCACAAAAAACATATGGGCAGAGCTCCAAAAAGATGCCAAATAATAACCCTCTCCCAACCATAGCCTGAAGAGGATAAGGAATTTCTAACAGTGCTATCAATGGCGGGTGGCGGTTCATGTTGATTTTCCAAAAATCGCTGGCAAAAGGCGACTACTCGCCATGGCAGATGACAATAATATATATATATATATATATATATATAATATACAATGACGAAAGACGAATCGTGAAATCAGCTATAATACAAAGCTGAATCTGAAAGAGTGAGGGTTAGTGATGTCCTACGCAGTTTAGCAGAGTGAGAAATGATCATGACTGAATGATAAGTATGACATCATTTCACAAAAAATATTATAAATTTATGTTTATATATAAACGCAGATCTGAAACTAATGCGGCAACCAAATTTGAAACAAATAAAGAAAAGGAGGAGGGATAGGAAAAATAATTGAGAAAACGATATGAAAGAAAAGGGGGGTCAGTCTTATTATCTCCTCCCCCTTTTTTCATTGATAATATTGCTAGGAAAAGCCCTAATTTTGATTTTAGGAATTGGGCCACACGAACCCAAGCCATATTTGATTTTAGGAATTGGGCCATATTTGTTGTGAATGCTGGCAGGGGCAATTCGGCCATGTCCACACCATTATGGAACATTAATCTAAATATCTGCAAATCAGCACACACTCAAAAGCAAAACTCAGAGCCAGAAGAGGTAGAAGGAAGAAAACCAAATTTAATTGCTTGCTTGAGGAAAATCTTCATTCTATAAGAAAAGCAATATTGACAAGAAACATTAGGCAGAGTATTAGACAAGGCAAAGTAAATACATATGCAAAATTGCAAATATAGTCAAAATAAAAGGAGAGCAGTTATAGAGCCAAACAGTCACCTTTCCGTAAAGTCTTCAGCAGTTGACTTTCATCCAGCCTATCAACTTTCACTAATGCTTTAACATATTCAGAAAGTGCAGAATGATTAGAATGCAGAGATGGCTGACTTTCAAAAGCTCTAATTACAGCTTCAGGATCATTTCGACGGTAAAGTTCTTTAAGATGAGCAACTTCACTGGCTTCATCTGCATCACGTACTCGACGGGCCAGATTGCCAACATAGCTGGACTGGAATTTCTTCTGGGCACACAAGAGCCTATTTCCTACAGAAATTTAAAGGCAAGTGTAACAGACAAAAGTTTTAGGCCAAAATTTACAGGTACTCTAGACATCAGTTAGAAACAGGCATTTACAACTTGAAAAATATCTATGTATAAATAGTTCTACTGCTAATTTTTTTTTCAAAAGATAAACCCCAAAGTAACACAAGTCAGAAAATATAAAACTACTATGAATGAGAAAAGCAAATATATATACTTAAACTACTGACGCACACTACAGGAACAATGGTTTTATACCTGCACAGCCTTCAAATTTATTAGCTGATAAATAGCTTCTAAGAAACAAATCTTTGACCTGTCCAGATGCTGATTGATTCCTTGCTACCTGAAAAAAGAAACTATAAAATTAATTTACGAATAAAACTAATACAAGATACAATCACAGATGGCAATTGCATTCGTGCAAAGTAAGACATAATTGATCATGAAATGCATACAGTTTGCTTAACTTATTTGACACTAGATAGAAACTAGCTATCATTGGTTGGAAAACTTATGTTTAAAAATGTAAAAGAAAATACACACCATCCCTATTTTCCAACTACCCAGCTTTCTAGTCTCTCTCTAGTGAACGAAAATTCTCATGAACCCTAGCAATGACCCATTTAACAACTCAATCTAGCAAATTGGACAAATGTCGATATTATGACCGGAGCCAGAATAAAATAAATAATTACTTTACAGTTCTCCAAATAATAATGAAATAAAAAATTTATGAACCTGAGCAATGACCCAATCAACAACTCAATCTAGCAAATTGGATAAATATCAATATTATGAACCTGAGCAATGACCCATTCAACAACTCAATCTATCAAAATGGATAAATGTCAACATTAAGAACATGATCACGAATAAAAAAATTGATTAAATTACGGTTCCCCAATAACAATGAAATAAAAATCTTCTAAACCTAAACAATGACCCTTTCAATAACTCAATCTAGAAAATTGGATAAATGTGACTATCATCAGTATTATGAACCTGAGCCCGAATAAAATAAATAAATAAATAAATTTAGGGTTCTCCAAACAATAATAATAAAATGGAAATGAAATAGAGAGGATGAAAATTGATGGAGTGGGGGTTAGATTGAAGAAAAAACTGACCTGAGTTATCAAACGAATCCACGCCATGTGACGAAATTAGGTTAAATTTGCAGATTATGTTGGGAAAGAGAAAACGTGATTGATGAAAATGAAAGATCGGAAAACAAGAGAGTGAAGGATCGAATGTGTCGTAGGTTCTCACTTCTTAACAAATCAACTTATTCTTCTCTTCTCTTTCTCTAATTTGTATAAGATTAGATATTACAAGAGCCTTGTCAAATTACAAGCCTATATATTCTTTGGTGGATATTGTATAATATGTGTGTATAATTATAATAAATTAAAAAAAAAATTTAAAAGGAAAAAGATGTATACACCAACCGTGTATGAGTTTTATACATTATCATTGGATTACATATTTAATAGTTATTGGATTTTCAACAACAAAAATAATCGGATGATGAAGCACATATATATAAATCTGTATACTCACCGTGCATACATTTTATACTCTTTTTTAAAATATGTGATACATAAATTTTGCTTGCATAAATCCTCTCTTATAACAAATAGGGAGATAATTTGGAGATTTCCATGTTATTAATTATAAGCAAATATTAAATGTTATTATGATAAAATTATCCTATCCTTATTAAGTTTCTATATAATTTCTCTCATTTTTAATATATAGTTCATTCAAGATCTCATGCAAACACTATATAATAAATATCAACTAGTGATAATTTAGTAATTGATATTGATTTTATTTTTTAATATATAGTTTTTTTCTTCACTTTTATCTATATCTATATATCTATATATCTATACTATATATAAAGGCAAAACATGGTGTAACTTCCACCATGGTATAATTTCTATTTCATATTTTGTCATTCACATTATTTAATTTTTACAAAAAGACCATATAATCATAAATAAACATCACTAACACATTAATTAATTATATCTTTCACATTAAATTGAACATTATCATAAATACATAAAAATTATAACAAATACATTATAATTCTAAAAATAAAATATATAAAAATTAAATACGTAGTACCATGTAAAATTGACCGGCAGGCACGAAGTGCCTGTACACACTAGTCTATATAAAGCCAAAACATGATGTAATTTCCACCATGATATAATTTTCATTTCCTCTTTTGCCTTTAACATTATTTAATTTTTACAAAAAAATATATAACTTAAATAACCACTACCAACACATTAATTAACCACATCTCTCCCTCAAAGTGAATATTATCATAAATAAATAAAAAGATATAATATAAAGTACACATAACACAACAAATACATTCTGATTCTAAAAAATAAAATATATAAAAATTAAATACATAATATCATGCAATATTGACCGGCCGTACAAAGTGTCTATACACACTAGTTTTTTATAATTGAGCTAGTAAATTTGGCATGAGTACAAATTAAATTATATGGGCCTCTAATTGCAGACAAAACTTAATATTGGTGGAATTATTTTTTAAAATCAAACTCTACACCAATGTTATTAAAACCGGATCGATCATCAAATTGGTGAGGGTACTGGTTTAGTGGTTCACTGGTTCAACCAGTGGTAAAGCATTGATCTCTATATTTTCCTAATCCTTTCCCCTAGGTTTTTCTTGGTCTTCGTCTGACTCTAGAAATTGGACTAACCTCCATTTGGTTTACTCTCCTACTAAGATCACAATCTTGTCACAAAAATATGATGCAATTAATATTACAAAACTTAAATGAGAAAATAGATATGAATAGAATATCCTAGGCATAAGTGTATACACAAAGTATCCAATGGACACTCAATTATATCCCAAAGGAAGCACACTACAATGTTTTGCACCAATTTAGTGTGAGCACTAACAATGACCATCTAACCGAAGCTACAAATTAACATAGACTCTTTTCCACAAGTAAAAGCATACCTTCGACATGTGGGACTCCAAAATCTGTCTCCTTCCTTCAACATCTGGATTGGGAACAACAACATGGCGATCAAACCGCCCAGGTCTTACCAAAGCCTTATCTAGTGACTCTGGAAAGTTCGTAGCTGCAATCACTATTACACCTTCATTCTGCTTGAATCCATCTAGCTCAACAAGCAACTGATTTAGAGTCATCTTCATATACATTTGGTCCTTTGGATTTCGGCTTCCTCCAATAGCATCGATCTCATCGATGAAGATTATACAAGGTGATCGCTTCTTTGCAGCAGAAAAAAGATCCCTCACCCTTCGTGCACCAACACCAACAAACATCTCTTCAAATTCACTTCCACTGCATGAGAAGAAAGGAACTCCTGCCTCTCCAGCAATAGCTCTTGCCAACATTGTTTTACCAGTGCCAGGTGGGCCAACAAGCAAAACACCTTTCGGGAGCTTTCCACCAAGACGAGTAAAGCGCTATCACAAAGGAAACAAGTCATCCAAAATAGTACTGAAAAGGGGCGCCTTGTATGCTCAGTAAAGAAGTATATAGATTATAACTAACAAAAGTATGATATAGAAAGGTGACATTGTTCTCTGGAGATACAAGTTTAAACACTCAATCATTAGAGGAATAAATCTTTGCAAAAGAGAGAATATATCTGTGCTCAAGATGCCTACCTTAGGATCTCGTAGGTAGTGAACAATTTCTTCCAGCTCTGCCTTAGCTTCATCAACACCTTTTACATCATTAAATTTAGTATTGGACTCCACACTGGGTTGCACTTCTTCACTCATACCAAGTCCTAAAAGTTCAAAAACAAACCAAACAATGTGCCCAATAAATTCAGGTTGAATAATGAGTGAACCTGGGCAGCTTATAAGTTACAATGACATAGTAATACCTTTACTAATTCCTTTATCCTCAATGAGTGCTCCTACACCAGAAATTAAGAGAAAGACCACTACAACAGACCTAATTGTACGCCATAGCTGATCTTTAAAATTCCCACCTTCTGCAGCCACCATATGAATTGGAAAACTTGCAGTTCCAAGCACTGCATCTTTTGCAGGTTTTCCCGCATTTCTAAGAGCAGAAAAGCCACCTATACTCTCTTCCTCCCTCACTGAATTAGAAACACCTGAAAAATCAGACACCGCTTGGTTATAACTGTGTCCTTAAAGTGTGCTAAGAAATAAATGCTTATTTTTTTCTTTTTTAGATAAATAAAGAAATTCCGTAAGAGAAGAGAATAGTACATGAGAAGAGGATAAGACATCCTCACAGAACAAAGCGAAAGAAAAACAACTATGCTAGGATGTAGAATATGCAACAAAGCATACCAATCCCTCTGAAAATCATACCCAAAGAAACACCACAAAAAACATATGGGCAGAGCTCCAAAAAGATGCCAAATAATAACCCTCTCCCAACCATAGCCTGAAGAGGATAAGGAATTTCTAACAGTGCTATCAATGGCGGGTGGCGGTTCATGTTGATTTTCCAAAAATCGCTGGCAAAAGGCGACTACTCGCCATGGCAGATGACAATAATATATATATATATATATATATATATAATATACAATGACGAAAGACGAATCGTGAAATCAGCTATAATACAAAGCTGAATCTGAAAGAGTGAGGGTTAGTGATGTCCTACGCAGTTTAGCAGAGTGAGAAATGATCATGACTGAATGATAAGTATGACATCATTTCACAAAAAATATTATAAATTTATGTTTATATATAAACGCAGATCTGAAACTAATGCGGCAACCAAATTTGAAACAAATAAAGAAAAGGAGGAGGGATAGGAAAAATAATTGAGAAAACGATATGAAAGAAAAGGGGGGTCAGTCTTATTATCTCCTCCCCCTTTTTTCATTGATAATATTGCTAGGAAAAGCCCTAATTTTGATTTTAGGAATTGGGCCACACGAACCCAAGCCATATTTGATTTTAGGAATTGGGCCATATTTGTTGTGAATGCTGGCAGGGGCAATTCGGCCATGTCCACACCATTATGGAACATTAATCTAAATATCTGCAAATCAGCACACACTCAAAAGCAAAACTCAGAGCCAGAAGAGGTAGAAGGAAGAAAACCAAATTTAATTGCTTGCTTGAGGAAAATCTTCATTCTATAAGAAAAGCAATATTGACAAGAAACATTAGGCAGAGTATTAGACAAGGCAAAGTAAATACATATGCAAAATTGCAAATATAGTCAAAATAAAAGGAGAGCAGTTATAGAGCCAAACAGTCACCTTTCCGTAAAGTCTTCAGCAGTTGACTTTCATCCAGCCTATCAACTTTCACTAATGCTTTAACATATTCAGAAAGTGCAGAATGATTAGAATGCAGAGATGGCTGACTTTCAAAAGCTCTAATTACAGCTTCAGGATCATTTCGACGGTAAAGTTCTTTAAGATGAGCAACTTCACTGGCTTCATCTGCATCACGTACTCGACGGGCCAGATTGCCAACATAGCTGGACTGGAATTTCTTCTGGGCACACAAGAGCCTATTTCCTACAGAAATTTAAAGGCAAGTGTAACAGACAAAAGTTTTAGGCCAAAATTTACAGGTACTCTAGACATCAGTTAGAAACAGGCATTTACAACTTGAAAAATATCTATGTATAAATAGTTCTACTGCTAATTTTTTTTTCAAAAGATAAACCCCAAAGTAACACAAGTCAGAAAATATAAAACTACTATGAATGAGAAAAGCAAATATATATACTTAAACTACTGACGCACACTACAGGAACAATGGTTTTATACCTGCACAGCCTTCAAATTTATTAGCTGATAAATAGCTTCTAAGAAACAAATCTTTGACCTGTCCAGATGCTGATTGATTCCTTGCTACCTGAAAAAAGAAACTATAAAATTAATTTACGAATAAAACTAATACAAGATACAATCACAGATGGCAATTGCATTCGTGCAAAGTAAGACATAATTGATCATGAAATGCATACAGTTTGCTTAACTTATTTGACACTAGATAGAAACTAGCTATCATTGGTTGGAAAACTTATGTTTAAAAATGTAAAAGAAAATACACACCATCCCTATTTTCCAACTACCCAGCTTTCTAGTCTCTCTCTAGTGAACGAAAATTCTCATGAACCCTAGCAATGACCCATTTAACAACTCAATCTAGCAAATTGGACAAATGTCGATATTATGACCGGAGCCAGAATAAAATAAATAATTACTTTACAGTTCTCCAAATAATAATGAAATAAAAAATTTATGAACCTGAGCAATGACCCAATCAACAACTCAATCTAGCAAATTGGATAAATATCAATATTATGAACCTGAGCAATGACCCATTCAACAACTCAATCTATCAAAATGGATAAATGTCAACATTAAGAACATGATCACGAATAAAAAAATTGATTAAATTACGGTTCCCCAATAACAATGAAATAAAAATCTTCTAAACCTAAACAATGACCCTTTCAATAACTCAATCTAGAAAATTGGATAAATGTGACTATCATCAGTATTATGAACCTGAGCCCGAATAAAATAAATAAATAAATAAATTTAGGGTTCTCCAAACAATAATAATAAAATGGAAATGAAATAGAGAGGATGAAAATTGATGGAGTGGGGGTTAGATTGAAGAAAAAACTGACCTGAGTTATCAAACGAATCCACGCCATGTGACGAAATTAGGTTAAATTTGCAGATTATGTTGGGAAAGAGAAAACGTGATTGATGAAAATGAAAGATCGGAAAACAAGAGAGTGAAGGATCGAATGTGTCGTAGGTTCTCACTTCTTAACAAATCAACTTATTCTTCTCTTCTCTTTCTCTAATTTGTATAAGATTAGATATTACAAGAGCCTTGTCAAATTACAAGCCTATATATTCTTTGGTGGATATTGTATAATATGTGTGTATAATTATAATAAATTAAAAAAAAAATTTAAAAGGAAAAAGATGTATACACCAACCGTGTATGAGTTTTATACATTATCATTGGATTACATATTTAATAGTTATTGGATTTTCAACAACAAAAATAATCGGATGATGAAGCACATATATATAAATCTGTATACTCACCGTGCATACATTTTATACTCTTTTTTAAAATATGTGATACATAAATTTTGCTTGCATAAATCCTCTCTTATAACAAATAGGGAGATAATTTGGAGATTTCCATGTTATTAATTATAAGCAAATATTAAATGTTATTATGATAAAATTATCCTATCCTTATTAAGTTTCTATATAATTTCTCTCATTTTTAATATATAGTTCATTCAAGATCTCATGCAAACACTATATAATAAATATCAACTAGTGATAATTTAGTAATTGATATTGATTTTATTTTTTAATATATAGTTTTTTTCTTCACTTTTATCTATATCTATATATCTATATATCTATACTATATATAAAGGCAAAACATGGTGTAACTTCCACCATGGTATAATTTCTATTTCATATTTTGTCATTCACATTATTTAATTTTTACAAAAAGACCATATAATCATAAATAAACATCACTAACACATTAATTAATTATATCTTTCACATTAAATTGAACATTATCATAAATACATAAAAATTATAACAAATACATTATAATTCTAAAAATAAAATATATAAAAATTAAATACGTAGTACCATGTAAAATTGACCGGCAGGCACGAAGTGCCTGTACACACTAGTCTATATAAAGCCAAAACATGATGTAATTTCCACCATGATATAATTTTCATTTCCTCTTTTGCCTTTAACATTATTTAATTTTTACAAAAAAATATATAACTTAAATAACCACTACCAACACATTAATTAACCACATCTCTCCCTCAAAGTGAATATTATCATAAATAAATAAAAAGATATAATATAAAGTACACATAACACAACAAATACATTCTGATTCTAAAAAATAAAATATATAAAAATTAAATACATAATATCATGCAATATTGACCGGCCGTACAAAGTGTCTATACACACTAGTTTTTTATAATTGAGCTAGTAAATTTGGCATGAGTACAAATTAAATTATATGGGCCTCTAATTGCAGACAAAACTTAATATTGGTGGAATTATTTTTTAAAATCAAACTCTACACCAATGTTATTAAAACCGGATCGATCATCAAATTGGTGAGGGTACTGGTTTAGTGGTTCACTGGTTCAACCAGTGGTTCAGTAATTAAACCGCATAGGATTAAACTGGTTAAACCGGACATACATACTTATATATATGTGTGTAAACCTGTAACAAAAATTATCTAATATGTAGATACTCAAATTTATAATCCATATTTATAGTCAAAGTAGAAATTATCATAAACAAACAACTTTAATAAATCCAAAGTCTAAATTACAAATACAAATAGTAATCAACAAGTACTTGTCTTACTTAACAAACTCCAAACATATGACGCAAGTTCATAATTCATTCTACAAAACATATTATATATTTAAAACTTTAACACTAATGAGTCAAAGTTATTTCATATTGAGGTTCCATTTCTTCACTATTTAAGTCCAAAGCTTGACTAACGTTGTCTTCAACTAGGTTCACATTCTCCACAGGGTTGAGTTGTGCATCATCATCATCTTCTAAATTTAATTGATCTACAACAATATCTTTTTTTTTCATATATCAATTTTCATACAAGTTAACAATAAAATAAATTAGTTATTAGAACCAAAACTGACAATGCAATAAAAAACATTACATGTATGGAAGAAAAAAATTAGTTATTAGTTGTGCATCATCATCATCTTCTAATTCTACGTGGATGTGCCTATGTGGGGTTCTTTAAAATTACATGTATGAACTGACTGTTTCAATCAAATTATGGCCGGTTCACCGGTTTTAACACGGTTCACCGATTTTTATTCGGTTTACACCAGTTTTGATGCTTAGCCGACACAACACTTATTTTGTACCGATTGGCCAGTTTTTCGGTCGAATCGGCCAATCTGAACAGGTTTTAATATCATTGCTCTACACCATAAGGCTATTGCCACCCTAAATAACAATCAGATTAATTTTTAAACTTAAACAACCACAATCATAATTTTAATTATAATGTATATCATTTATGTAAAATCTTCTCAATATTATTTATTCTTATAAATATGTAATTTAACAATGTATATATATATTTTATTAATCATTTATATTTATATATATATATATATATATATATAATAAAAGGATTAGTAAATCAATATCATATGAAATAATTTAGATATTGTGGGAATAAGTCAATTGCTAAAGAGTGTCCTAAATAATCTAAAAATAATTGAAAAAATACACTTAAAAATATAAAATTACATTACTAGAGAGTTTGTTTATGACAAGATACACTTTATACTTTAAACTATAATGATATTACTTTCCATATAATTGAACAAACATGTCAAATAAAACTATTAATGAGTTTAGTCAAGTCATATTTATTCATTAAATATTTGTAAATATTGATTGAATCTAATTATTAAAACCTAATTTCACTCTAATAAAATTAAGTCATATTTAAATCCAATTATAACATGACCAAATTTGGTGAGCTAATAAGGTTTGGTTTTTGCTTTTACCGTAAATTTGCGAATAGGTTATGTTTTTTTTTTTGTTTTTCACAGATATCTTCGTACCGAAAACAAATTTTATCCGAGTTGAGAATATCCACAGATACATGGGGCTAACTCTACCGGCGGACATTTTTTCTAGAGGTTATGTTTCCTTTTGCTTTGATTTCTCAGGTTATATAAGCACTTTAAGGATAAAATGACTTAAATAGACTTACCACAAAAACAAGATAGTGGATAAATATAGACGTGGAAAACATCTAGAGAGAGAAAGGAAAAATCAAATGCAATACTGCAAAATTATCTCTATCCATTAAAGCCGACCAGAAAGTCAAATGGAACAACCAACCTTAATCAACCATAATTTCTTTATAAACTAACCACAATTCACGATTCCCCAATTTTTCTATATCCTAATACATTACAAAATTATAAACCATTTCCCATCTTTACGTGTGGGTTTTGATAAAAAGGGATAACCTTTATTTTCAACAACTCTGAAATTGTTGTTTGGGTCATTGTATTCGTTTCAATTCATCGATTTAAGCAAAAAAACCATAATGGGTATAACCCCTTTTGAGCAAAGTTTGTAACTTGGGAAAAATCAGAAGAAATCGGTGTAGTTAAAGGATTGAAGGATGAGCGGTGAGGATGAAGACCCAGATAGAAAAGGTTTGAATTTGAAGCAATATTCATGGCGAACCAACTTTCAACGTGATCTTATAGCTGGGGCTATGATGGGTGGAATGGTTCATACTGTTGTGGCTCCAATTGAAAGGGCCAAGCTTTTGTTGCAGACTCAAGAAAGCAATTTGGCTATTGTTGAAAGTGGTCGTCGCAAATTCAAGGGTATGGTGGATTGTATAGTTCGTACTGTTAGGGAAGAAGGTGTTTTATCTTTGTGGCGTGGTAATGGTAGCAGTGTTCTTCGTTATTATCCTTCTGTTGCACTCAATTTCTCTCTCAAGGTTTGTTCTTAATCTTATAATATTTTCTTCTTATCAAATTTATAGGCAAACCCTTTTCATTTTTGTCTTCTTTCTTTGGATTTTTTATGTGTCTATCTCTAGTTGCCATATCGTTATTATTTAGTGCATTCGTTGCCCCATTAGTTGAGGTAATAGATTAATTGAATTTTTTCATATCACCATTTGAGAGTGTTGAACTGATATTATTAAAATTGTAACTGATATGCCATTGCTGAGAAAATCTATTAGTATTAGTTTATTGCTTTGTCTTAATCTGCTGTGAGTCTGTGACAGCTTGTGTCAAATAGTCCTTGGAGTATTTGCAATAAGCAGATTCTAAGAAAATCGAATTTGTCTTTACTATTCTACCTTGTGTGCTTTATCATTAAGAGTTTATTTTATGTTCGGAAAGATGAAATCAAAATAAAGAACTTGACGAGATGCCATTTTGTAATGTCCTGTTAATGAACATGTTTGGCAGAAATAGAAAAAACGTTATAGTGCAAGTTATGCGACCATTTCAAACGTATATTCCCTGATTGTCTTTTTTCCAAGCTTTTCGTGGTCTTTGCTTGCTAGCTCCAACTTCTGGCTTGATATGTTGAATGGATAATATCATTTAGTATTTAGTTATTTACATTAGTAACATACTATCATGATTTGAGAAGAGAAACAAAGAGGTTTGGACCCATCACTAGCTATTCAAACACCATTTCTGAGATCCATTTGGGTTTGGTCATCTCCTGGAAAACTGCCGTGGAGGCAATGTGCAAAATAGGCTGATCGTATACATCGTTAACTAGGGAGCTAGTATCTCATAAACAACCATATAATGATTATTGAAGCAAATTGAGGAACCTAGCTTTTGTCGTTCACTATATTATAATATTTGTTTTCACTCTTTAAAGGATTTATCTCATTCATCAAGTTCACTATTCCTAAATTTTATTGTTCTTTTCTTCTTTTTCTATCACCGATATACCCTTCTTACCTTGTAATGTTCTATCCCCTTTTTCTCCTAACCATTGCCACCTATTCTGGAGCAAAATCCCTCAAATTTGCAGACTCGGATTGGTATATAATTTCCAGACTGCAGTACTCTCCTTGTATTCATTACTTACAACATGGATATTGGACAAATACCTGTTTTGTGGTTGACATTAGATGACTCCGAGTATTAGCAGGCACACCTTTCACCCATTTAATATCAAATGGGGCTTACATTTTGTTATTTATGTTCTTGTAATTCGTTTTCCTATTTTCATGTTACAAAATATCAATGCTGATTCCTGTGACTTGCTAAGAGAGTAAGAAGTATAAAGCAATCTTGATTTGTGCAGTACCTCATTTTCACGGTGCTAGTTATATTAATCTCTTTTTTATAAATAAAATAAAATAGTCTTTTCCTACCTCCCCCGCCTTTTGGGTTGTGATTGAGGACTATTCGGTATTAATGAAAACACCTTTTCCTTGAGCTTTTCTTGATTTCAATAGATCTTTGGTTGGTTTTTTTCTTGTAGTGCGTGAAATCTAATGATGTTTGTTTATTAATTTGCTGCCTGTCTAGCATCGAGACAAATTACTTGCTGACCAGAATTTCTTATGAGGATTTTGTCTTCTAAATTTTCGTGTGTTTATTATTTGAAACCTCTTTTCTGCCTTTTGTGGGAGTAAGAACTTATTCACAAATGTGTCATGTGGGTATGGGTGCGTCTGAGTTTGTAAAAACATCAATTAAAGATAACCCATAATACATGTATGTATCAATATTTTTTAATTATATATAGCAAGAAACGTAAAAGTTTGTATCAAAAAATAGACCCATTGACATGTTTTTCATGCAAATCAAGTATATATACACAAAATTAGGGACTTAGGTAACTTCAATACACTGTCTCTGAACTTGTGTTACACAGATGCATCCATTATTCTTTTGCTTTGAAGCCGGAATCCCCGGTGGTTAGGATTTCTTCAGTCTCTCCATAAGAATTTGCACTTGTGGAAGAACAATTTGTCTCTATCCTTTTAATTATCTATGACTCACATTTTCAAGCTGGAGCAAAATAAATGGCGTAGTTCAGCATAATTTAGGATGATATAACTAGACTGTATTAAGATCAACACTGAGAGTAATTTGATACAAGTCATGATGCCATTTTCATTTTTTATTTTCTGCAATTCAATTTGGAAAAGTTAGAGCAATACTGTAAGATGCCAAACATAGCTTTATTATATAGTGGAATGTGAGATAAAGAGTTGATCATTCCTCTTAGAAAATTCCACCAAAAGTTATGTCTGACAGAAGAAAATTGAGAAAAAAATCTGAAATTTAAAACTAAATGCACTTTAAAAATTGCTGCTTTTGTTGAAGAATGTGATTTAGTTTCCTTAATATTGCAATTATAGAGATTTAGAGTGACAACAGTATTTTAAAATTTTAATTGCACAAAACTTCTCATTTAAGGTGATGCATTAGTAAAGGTGCGATAAGGTTACCACAAAATTCTGCACTTAAGTTTTTCACATGGCCAAGAATGTCTCTTTGTAACGTATTTTTTTTAAGTCCAGACGATTGCTGAACGTTAATGTGTGGCTAAATTTGTGTGCTTTATAATTGTGTGTGAAATGATTGTTTTCTTCAACAGGATCTCTACAAAAGCGTTTTAAGAGATGGGGACTCTCGTGATAATAATCCTTTTTCTGGTGCATCTGCTAATTTCATCGCTGGGGCTGCAGCCGGTTGTACAACACTCATCTTGGTATACCCCCTTGATATCGCGCACACACGCCTTGCTGCAGACATCGGAAGGACAGAAGTGCGTCAATTTCGGGGCATTTACCACTTCTTGACTACCATATTCCATAAAGACGGCGTTCGAGGTATTTACCGGGGCCTTCCAGCATCACTACATGGGATGGTGGTGCACAGGGGCCTTTACTTTGGAGGTTTCGATACAATGAAAGAGATCTTATCCGAACAATCAAAACCCGAGTTGGCATTGTGGAAGCGCTGGGTGGTAGCTCAAGCAGTTACGACCTCTGCCGGGTTGATATCCTACCCATTAGACACGGTTCGTAGGAGAATGATGATGCAGTCCGGCTTGGAAAAGCCAGTGTACAACGGCACCTTAGACTGCTGGAGGAAAATCTATATCCAAGAAGGGTTAACTTCATTTTATCGCGGGGCGGTTTCAAATGTGTTTAGGAGCACCGGGGCTGCAGCTATCTTAGTCTTGTATGATGAGGTAAAGAAATTTATGAATTGGGGGAGATTGTAACACCACAACTTAACCAACATTCATTTTGACACCCTTTCATTATATCAAATCAGACCATTATACATTTTGAGGCTTAGGATAATTTTGTAGTATAAATGTTCTTCATTACATTTCATTTGTTAATGTGATCATTGTCATTCCCTCATTGATTTGTGGCTTTGCTAACTTGTATGCTAGATTTTCCTAATACATTTTTTCAGCCACAGTGAATAACAGAAACAAGATATGATTCTGATTGGCAGAGACTTTAGCAAATATTTTTCAGTGAGAAAGTTTCTAACTTTTTAAACATTTTAGTGTTTGGTTGTTGAGTTGAAACACTAATTTCTATTGGCAAGGCTAATAAGTGAAAATCTCTCTTAGCAACATTTTTTTACTTACAAATAAATGTAAACCTTCCTTAAATCCTAATTGTTCCAAATTTCTTTGTACTTTTTTAAAAACAATGCTAGATGTTGGTCTAGTGGTGTAAGGCCTCACTGGATGCCTAAGGTCGAAAGTTATATTCCTGGAAATGAGACACTTGTTGGGAGGAGCAGTCACGAATCCCGAAAGTGATTTATTCTTTACCCAAAAAGGTGAGGGGATACCTTTGATAGTACAAAAAAAAATCATGGTAAATATAACATGAGAGCGAAAAATTGTGTAATATACAAAAGTTGTATTAAGGAGTGTTATATTTTGGAGGGCCATAAATTATAGTTAACCATTTACGTAAAGAATTAATATCTTTTTGGGTGCGTGATTGTCTCTCACAACAAATATCGCTCTCAAAATCAGATATTTGATATTTTGATCTATTTAATAAGGTTTTATACCACTAGATCAACGAACGTTTTGTTACTAGTTAATAATTTGATCATACAAGATAAATAACATTGTTGATTGCTAAACTACTATCTTAGGTGCAGCTTTAATAATTTGATTACAAGTGAATTGACCTTTTTTATTTAAGATTACACTTTCTAAGTAAATATGTGACATATATGCATGGAAATATTCGTAGCACATTGGTTGATTCCTTAGCAAATACAAAGCAGAAATGCAGATAAAGATGACGAAAATAGAAGAGGAATTTGTGGTGGTTCTAGATTATCCTTGTTCTTTTAGAATTCTCTCCCCACGACTCAATTTTGGTGAATAGGAATAGGAATAAGAATAGGAATATGAATTGGAATATGAATTGGAATAGGAATAGGATGCTTAGTGGGTTCTTTGTACCCTCATGCAGCAGGTGGGGTATCTTTTAAATGGAAAATCATTACTCCATTACATATCCACACTTTCTCTTTGGGTTTTTTTTGGGTATTACCAAAAATATTCTTTCGGTTTGCATGATTGTCTTTTCCAACAAGTGTTGCTTCTATGAATCAAACTTTTGACATTTTAATCATCGTGGACATCTAACGAAACTTTATACCACTAGATTAACCTCTTAAGTTTACTTTAATTTAATTATATATGTCAAAAATATAAGAGGCTCAGAAAGATAATTACAAGTTTCCGATAGGAATAATCCAGAAAATGAATAATTCTGTCTATAAAAGTGAAAAGATAATATTAATATACTAATCTCTATGATGAAAATATTTATTAGGTGCATATTACAATTTACTCTCATTCTAAACTTTGTACTAGTTTCCTAATTCTTTAACCAATGTTTTTATTAGAGCTGGTTAGCAAGATATTTGAGTCAAAATTCAAACAGGGCCTAATGTAATTTCACCTGAATCATAAATAAAAAAGAATATGGACAAAAAGCAAGATTTGATTTGATTATGTAATAAGTTGAATGAACGAATGAAATAGATTGGGTATGATATAGGGTATCTAATTCTCACATTTCATCATTCATATAGTGACAAAACCCATCTCCACTTTTCTTAATATAAAGCCTCACTACTCCATGATGAGTTAATTAAGACTAGAATACAATCACTTCTCATTTTTTCTTCATTCCAAAACCCTCTTCTCTTATATAACTATATAGTATATTACAGGGAAAAATAACAATGGTTTCCATTGATTTGGAATGGTTGTTTCCAATTCAGAGTTTCCCTTTTGTTTCAGTAATAATATTTACCTTGGTGGCTTTAATTGGAGGAGTATTGGGTTACTTATATGGGCCCTATTGGGGGGTAAGGAAGGTTCCAGGCCCACCATCCCTTCCACTTGTAGGACACCTTCCCTTGCTGGCTAAGTATGGTCCTGATGTGTTTTCAGTCCTTGCCAAGCAATATGGCCCAATATACAGGTTTGATACTTTTTTTTGTATTATCAAGAGTATCTCTCAACTTATAAGTAAAAAAATAATATATTTTGAAATGAATGCGTGACTGCTCTTGTTAATAAGTGATGTTATGTAATCATTTGTTAACTCGGTATTTAGTAGTTTGATTTTTAGTACACTGTTATACCAGTCCAGTCACTAGAGTCAATTCATGATATCTTCCCCTTCATATTTGATGGAGAAGGAAAAATATTGTCACTATTTAATAGATCTTGTGTATATATAGATAGATATTCAAAATCTAAAGCCTCAAGTTTCTGTCCTTCAGCAGAATCATGATGGATGGACAATAAAATTTTGACTTTTGAAAGGTGGGGTTGGTGTTTTTTGGGAGTATATATGCTGTCGACTTTTTCTACCATTCCATGTATCATCATTTCTAATTAGTTGAAAAAAACTATTTAAGTGAAAAATATAATTATTAAATATTTTTTTGGCCAATCAAATCTCCTGACACACGAAGTGAAATAAAACAACATATGTGAATCCGTACCTTCTTAGTCCTTTTTCCCATTGTAGGAGTTGAATTGTAATGCTTTTCAGGACATAGGAATCAATAAGGTGGTCTTCTCTTTTTCAACAAAAGTCTTTTCCTTAGACACCGTTGAAATTAAAGTGATGACAACCTAGCTATATTCTAATAATTATGGTAAGCCATAGACATCTTTTTTTGTACACAAATTTAATTGATTGGTTAAGGAAAGTGTAACTATGGCATGAGTGTTTATAAAAATATTTAATGATTGTTGGTATTGATAATTTTCATATGGGTAGCAAAATTTGAACTCATAATATTATTAGTAGAACCTTATAATATTAGACATTGGTTTGTATTATTGTATATATTAATATGAGATTTAAGTTATTGGTTTTCTGGACAAATCAACCTATAGTTTAATAACTTGCTTTTAAGTGAATAAATTGAAGATTCTATCTAACAAAATCATATAAAAAAGAGATAGACATGATTACTTTAAAAATAAAACTTTGGTAGCCCTATCTATAATATTGTTGGCCATTAACAACTATGATTAGGTGAGTATCATATAATCCAATTTTTTGAGAGGACTTGCAGTATTTTAATTAACACATGTTTACCTTTCTACCACCTTCTCATAAAAATAAAAAATAAATAAATCTCACTTTGATTATTGTTATATACACATAGTTATTCTAAACACAAAAGGATGGTTATTCCATTTCATGTGCACCAGATACTTTAAATTAATGTATGAAGTATTTCTTATGTAAATAAAGAGCATATTTAGTTGCTAACAATGCATTTAACATTTAAACTAACATAGTAAGTGCCTTAGTGGTGTTCATATTTTATTTAATTTAATTTAATGCAGATTTCATATGGGAAGACAGCCACTAATAATTATAGCAGATGCAGAGCTTTGTAAAGAGGTTGGAATAAAAAAATTTAAAGACATTTCAAACAGAAGTGTTCCTTCACCTATTTCTGCTTCCCC
This sequence comes from Lupinus angustifolius, assembly GCF_001865875.1. Taxonomy (NCBI): domain Eukaryota; kingdom Viridiplantae; phylum Streptophyta; class Magnoliopsida; order Fabales; family Fabaceae; genus Lupinus; species Lupinus angustifolius. The sequence goes on along the minus strand of NC_032011.1, from coordinate 23,758,943 downwards.
TCTTCACCAAAAGGGTCTCTTCTTTTCAAGGTATGCAAATTGTAACTTCAAAAGGTTTTCATTCCTCAGATGTTACCTCCATTGCAAAAAGAACAATAGGAAAATATGAATGCCAATACTCTTTTATTTAGTTTTTAAATAAGATATGAAAGTCAATGGTATAGTTTTAATATATAACAACATATATTCATATATACATAGTGCCATTATATTATATTATATTATATTATATTATATTATATTATATTATATGCACCTCATGATAGAATCACTGTCATTACATAATACATGGTTCATATACCTCCACATTAGCACCAATGTTATTGAGGATGAAAAAGGAGAGAAGGGTAATGGTGGTTAGAGGAGTGTAAAATAGGACAGAAATATTACATATGGAAATAAGATTTCCTATGTAAATGTCAATAACATGAAGTTTTAATGGTTCTGCTATAAGTTACTTATAGATATGGGATAGAGAAGACTACTATAATATTACTTTGTTGCTGAAATAAGATAACTACAGTTTTCAGCAAAGGCTTTAGGATGGTTTTTACAAATTATCTAGCAAGAAAAATTAGAATCAAACTTTAAACCTTTCTCAGGCAAAGTGCTCATCCTTATGACCTGAATCAACCATGTTGGCACAAGTTAAAGAGTGTGTATTACTATAGACATTTTGCAGAGTCAGCACTAATATCAGTAATGCACATAGATTTAGATGAAATTTTAATGGCTCTGCATAAAAGTTATAAAAGCTGTTCCTTAGATGCAATGTTCTGTCAGCGGACTAGCTGCGAAGTTAAATATTTTATCCGATTTTGTGATTATAGGAGTTATCAAATTCAGAAATCATCATAACAGAAATGTATATGACTAGGATGCAAATTCCAATTCAGAAAATCTGAACAATCAATTGTGCAACTTGTTCGTGCAGGGATTCTCAATGGTCTAGCATGCGAAATACCATACTATCGGTGTACCAGCCTTCACACTTATCCATTTTAGTGCCGACAATGCAGTCATTCATAGAGTCTGCTACACAAAATCTTGACTCTCAACAAGAAGACATCACCTTTTCAAATTTATCCCTCAGATTAGCAACTGATGTTATTGGTCAAGCGGCATTTGGTGTCAACTTCGGCTTCTCTAATCCTCATTCAGTTTGTGATTCAATCAAGAATGTTAACAACAATGTAGGGGATGCAGCAGGAGCTAGTGATGAAGTAGCAGATTTCATCAATCAACATGTTTATTCTACAACCCAACTTAAGATGGACCTATCAGGTTCCTTCTCCATAATATTAGGCCTACTAGTCCCAATACTACAGGAGCCATTTCGACAGATTTTAAAGAGAATACCAGGCACCATGGACTGGAAAATTGAGCATACGAATCAGAAACTAACTGGTCGTCTTGATGAGATTGTTGAAAATAGAAGGAAAGATAGGACTCGAGGTTCAAAGGATTTCTTGTCACTCATACTAAACGCCACCGAATCTAAAACGGTATCAGAAAAGGTATTCACACCTGATTACATCAGTGCTGTTACTTATGAGCACTTGCTTGCGGGATCAGCAACGACTTCCTTTACCTTATCTACAGTTATCTATTTGGTTGCTGGACATCCAGAAGTTGAGGAAAAGCTTCTTGAGGAGATTGATAAGTTTGGTCCGAAAGATCAGATTCCTACTTCTCAAGACCTTAGTGACAAATTTCCTTATCTTGATCAGGTTAGTCGAGCTTCTTGAAAATTTCCGGTCAAGTTTCATATAATGCAATGCATACATCATATTAAAGCTTTGCCATAGTTAAATTCAATGCATATATTAAATCAATATCCTATACTTGATTAATGCAGGTGATTAAAGAGGCCATGAGGTTTTACATTGTCTCTCCACTAGTTGCAAGAGAAACATCAAATGAAGTAGAAATAGGAGGTTACCTTCTTCCAAAGGTAATAATCATAAAAGAGATTTTCTTTCTTGGATCATAATCATAAAACAGAGCTTTTACATATGCCATCACTGATCAAATTTCATATACACAGGGAACTTGGGTCTGGTTAGCACTTGGAGTTCTAGCAAAAGATCCTAAAAACTTTGCAGAGCCAGAAAAGTTCAAACCTGAGAGGTTTGCTCCAAACTGTGAAGAAATGAAAAGAAGGCATCCTTATGCTTTTATACCATTTGGAATTGGTCCTAGAGCTTGCATTGGTCAGAAGTTTTCCTTACAAGAGCTCAAGCTCTCTCTGATTCATTTATACCGGAAATACGTATTCCGGCATTCACCTGATATGGAAAATCCCTTGGAACTAGATTATGGCATGGTTCTCAACTTCAAGCATGGGGTCAAGGTCAGAACCATAAAAAGGACATAGAGAAGTTGCTATGTAAATTGTACCTGCATTGATAGTAAATGTACTTTACATGTATTGAGATACAAGAGTGAAGAATCTTGTCATAACTTTTGTAAATCATTTCAAATTATGTTGGAGAATGTTTGTACAATATTTTAGGAGAATAATAGAGTAGTAAAACCTGTCTGGAAATGTGTTGACAGAATTGGTTTTCATAAATTGTTAGTCTTTATCTACTTTGGTTATATAGTTAAATTCAAAGAATATTGTTTAAGACTTTAAGCAATACAAAATGAATAGTTAATTTAAAAAAATTCAAGAATAGTTTCCTAAAAGTTAGACACAGCATATTTTTAACATATATTTTCAAACTTTTTGAAACATATTAACATTTCCCACACAAAAGTAGCAAGTAGATGGAGAAAAAAGGATGGTGTGGTGACCAGGATGGGAGGAAAAAAGGATAAAAATTTCACAATTTAAATTAAATAGTGTTCCAATCTTTTAAAGTTTGCATAAGTTTTTTTTTTCCAATTTGATTTTTACTTTTAATATTTACAGATTAATACTTTATTAATGAATATAAAACAATTATGATATTTTTATTTTAGATAAATCATCTATGAAGATCTTAAATATATTTTTCCCTCCAGAAAATTAGAGGTTGACCTTAAATATACAATCAAATCTAATTGAATATTAATTGGCCGTGAACATAATAATTATTGTAAGAAACAAACTACATTTACAAGCTTTCTTAACCAGGATGCATACATTCAATTGAAGTTACTTGTAAGGTTACAGAAATACAGAAATAACTGCATTTGCAATGCATCAATAGTTTAGGAATAATGGCCATGCTATAGTTACATTAAGGTTAAAGAAATAATGTGTATCAGTGTAAAGGACTTCCTAAATATGACAACTAAAGTTTAGCATTAGTTACTATTTAATCAAAAGAGGTTCCTCTCTACAGCAATAAGTTGTGGTAGTCATTTGAAGTAAAAATGGAATGAATCAGAAAGTGTCACTGTAAATTGAGCACTGATGAATCATGCTGCAGAAACTGGTCGAGATTTTTGTTGAGGTGTAACACCAAGCCAAGCTTTCATCATGTCATATGTGGTGAAACTAATTGCAGCTGAAGGGACAATCTGTGGAAATAACATTCAATGTTAAAAATGGAATCATTATAGATGCTACTAATGAAATGGTTTACAATCCTAAAGTTGGCTTTCATATTTATAAAAATATCAGCTCCTCATATATAGCATTATATATCACAATTACATTGACAAATTCAACATCCAATTTATTCAAGTGAATTTCATGTAAACTTAATCTAAGACAGATATAAGCTTTTGTACACTCCAACATAATAAAGCAGGGAATAAAATAGAAATTTGACAGCCAAAATATAGAGAACAGAAAAGACAAGAGCAAGTAGCACTATTAGCACAAATTGGAAAGAGCTCTTTTGGTCATGATTTGATTTGCATGTTATATGTAAAAGAAATAACAGCACTTGGAATATGTGAAAAATCAATCTAAAATTCAGGTCATGTAAGTTGGCATTGATAAAGTGAGCATTACCCTTATATAGTTAATGCTTACGCCTGCAAACAATTGTCTCCATCCTTGATTACGAACAATCGTCCTAAGTCCGTCAAGTGTATTTCTGTATACTACATTTTCATGAGACGCATTTTGCAGGCTGCCAACCTGCACAAACAAAAAACATGAGTATAATAGCTCTAACAAAGGATGGTAATGCTACATATAAGTGCATGTTGATAAACTTGTCCTGCTGAGTACATAAAGTTTTGTTGCAATATCTACCTGCATCTGTCTCTTAACAACATCTAAAGGGTATGTTAAAGTCTGTCCAAACAACCCAGCAAGAGCTCCACAAGAAAGGCGCATCAAAATGGACTTTTGATGTTCTTCAGGAACATGCAATTTCAACTTCTCATACATGTAGAACTTTAAACCAGCATATGGAAGAATTCCAGTAAGGGTTGGTCCTAAGGCAGAGAAAAAAGTGAGGTTTTCAATGAATGTTCTGAAAAAAGAGAGGATAAAGCAGTGAAATACAAGAGATGATAATTGAGACATGCTCTAACAAAACGTTCTCCCCACAAACAAGAAGTCCCAACCAGGAACCAATTATGATGACCAAGCATAAAGGTTGTATTGGTAGATATTGCAACATACATACCAGCACCCCTATAAAGTCCACGAAATCCCCCTTCCTTATAGACGCTTGTAAGTACACTTTTAATGCCACTATGTGCAGGTCGAGAATGAACTCCCTTCATACCATTTTCAATACTTCTAATGTCTGTCACCTGTAAAATTATAAACAACATAAATAAGAACAATAATGGATTGTCTATTACATGGCATTATAACCACAAAGAATAGCATAGGAACTTTCTATTATCCGTTTCCGCTAAAAAATCCTTCCCTAACAAGATGCCTCCAGCTAACTAAAAGCATTAAAGAAAAGATGCAATAGCATAGCACATGGAGAAGAAGTTCAAGAACAGCAACCACACAGCTTCACATAATATATAAATGGAAAATGATCTATTACTTGCATACAGCTTAAAGGCTTATAAAGCCAGAGTCTCAACTTGGTGCATGCTCCCAAGTTCCAATTTATTTCATTTACAACCAATATCAAAAGGAAAAGCATGACATAGTTCCTAAAAGAGATAACAAATAAAAAAACTATTAAATATTCTCCTAATGTGTGTGCGCTGAAGCATTCTATGACTGTAACATTGTTCTTACTTCTTAGTAGTCTCTCTTTTGGAATTGATAGATTTAAATAATTTATTCTTAATATGTATCTATTCCTTTTTCTAGTTGTGCAACGTTCCCTAAACTTCAGATTAATTTGGACTCAATGAAACAAAATAATGGATACATAAACATAATAAGAGATTCTCAATACTATATAGTTTTAGTGCATTTGCTAGACGTTTCATCAAGTCTACTTCAAACAGTTTAAACATGATAAGAGGAGATCCACACCTGATAAGCAAGTTTAGTGCGAGCAAGATCTAAGGGGTATGTGCATAAAACTGAAGTTCCTCCGGCTGCCGAGCCAGCTAAAAGATCAATAAAAGGCCCCGTCCCCAACATAGGATAATTATTCAAGATCCAACTTTTATACCGCTCATATGTCATAAAATGCAAGGCTGCATATGGAATAATCCGGATAACACTAGCTCCATTTCCTCTGAAATCACCACAAAAGCAAAAGTTAGCAATACATACTTTGTGAACCAAAATTTTTTATATTATGTAATTTGAACCTTACTTATATAATCCTACAACGCCTTCATGCTTTACTAACTTATTCAAAGATTGATACACACCAAGAGTGTGAAATCCTGCTATCCTTGTCTGTAAAAGGAAAAATCAAATAAAGGTTAAAGATGGACATACACCCATTTATGGATATTCTATAAACAGCAAAGAAGGTACAACTGAAGCAATGCCATCATAGAACATGTATATCTAACAAGTGACAACAAAGATATATTAAAAACCAGAATTTTCAGTAAAAAAAAAAAGCTCTCCTTGAAACAGGACAGGAGGTAATAACCTTCAAAAGTCACTTAATGAGATTATAGTAAGTTACAAAAGCAAAAAAGTCTCACTAGATGCCATGGACTACATGAATCAGGTGTGATTGTATTGTATCATAAAACATGTCTTTAGAAGGTCAATTAGATCTAAGTTGTTGTTAATTGTTTCACACTTTTAGTTTTAGTTTTTCTTGTCAGCCTCTAACTATCGGATTGCCCTCGTCCGCGATAAGGTCGACAAGCACAAGGCATAATAGAACCACAGAATCACATCATATATTATCTCAACACAATCTCTAACCCTTCCAACTATGTTCACCAAGAAGCCACTACATCCAAGATACCTACCACACTTCAAATCCAATTTTCTAATATAGCATCCGGTGGACATTCCACACTAACATATTACAACTTTTTCGGTTTTAACCATCCAGTTTCCACAGATAACAAGCTCTCCAATCAGGGACAGATCCAATAATCTATTTTGTACAATTATAAGAGGGTGAGTTTCATACAAAGGTTATTGCATAGTAACCGTGAGGTCACAGGTTCAATTATGGAAATAGCATATTCGCTTGCCGGATAATGTTGAGTACATCTATCCACATTTTTATTTTACCTTACCTATAATGTATATGTAGTAATTCAAAAAAGAAAAAAAATCACATATTTACTAATACCCAAATTGAAATTGGGTAGAAGCACAAGGGTGGCAATTATTCTCCGAAGAAATAGAGGAAAAGAGAGAAAAATGGTACCTGCCAAAGTATCTTGACACGTTCAAGGGGTGCAACGGTGGTTTTAGAAAGAGCACCGGCGAAACCACCGGCAATGAGTTCCTTAACATAAATAGGGATTCCATCAACACAAGTTTCATCCCTCTGAATAGATGATGCATTTTCAACCAAACCAGCCAACGTAGTTGTAGTACTAGACCTAGACCCTTGTGAAGATTCCATCCCAAAATTCAAACAAACCAAACAAATATTATGAATTCGATGATTTTAGGGTTGAAAAAGAATAATTGTTGGGTTAGTATGTTATGATTGACGAACAATTAGAGTTAACAAAAAAGAATGGTTTGGATATTGAAATTGTTGGAAAGAAAAAGGAGAACAGGTATAATGGTGAAAACAGAAACCCGTTCTCCTTTTACTCTGCGTTGATTTGATTGATTTTTTGTTCTTTCAACAAAGCTTTCTTTGATTTTGAGATTGCAATGCAGCACAATATATATATATTTCATAGAAAACGCGTCACATCAATTCACATACCTTGTTTCTGATTTGTCCACGTCAGTTCAAATAATAATAATAACTCAATTTTAAATAGGAAAAAAATAATAATCGTTGAGTTTTTAGATTATCATTTATATATCATTAAATTTAAAACTAATATTATATATAATTAATTTTATATGTTTTTTTAATTTTTGGTTCTTTAATAATCTTTTTTTTGTTCTACCAAACTATTCTCTTATCTCTTTTAGATAAAGAACTAATCTCTTTCAAGACATGTAATTGCATCTCCCAATAAAACGTTGATTTAGTAATATTTTTTCTCCATGTTATATATATGAGAATAATGTATCTCCTTATATAAGGAGATAACTTATCTCCTCTAACCAATAAAAATGTGAATTTGATTCTTTTTTAGACATAATACATAGATTGTTAGGTGAGAACCATTATTTAGATTCTTTTCTTAAAACAATGAAAGAGTCAAGGTACTTATAATGATTTTCAAATAATTTACAATTTTATTGAAAAATTAAATCAAATTCTTGATATTCAGCAATAAATAATTAATGTGAACACAAGGATTATTATGAAGGATAGATGTATGTATTTGAATCTAGACCTCCAATTATTGAACCACATGTAAAATGTTCCTCAACTAGGCATATATTTTCAATGGATATAGATACTGACATATGATATATATTTTTTTAAAAGTTCACATATTTATTTATTTTTGAATTAAATAATTAAAAATATAGTAAACTTCTCTCTACCCGCATATTATAGTACTAGAGGGTGCAATACTATATAAGATATTATTTATACTCATCACGTGTGATAATTTTTTCTGCTCTTTGGTTACTTTAGCTTTCACTTCATGGGACCATGACTTTCAAAAGCACCGTCCTATGAGTTTGGAACGAGATACACGTGTACCTTTTTTCTCCTCCAACCAAATGGAGTGAGAGTCCTCTCCATTAATAGAGAGACAAGTGTTATGTAAAAGTAAAGAAAATGCAACACACATTGACATTTATATTCCTTTTATTTAAAATAATATTATACTTTTACCCTTAAAATACAAAAAAAAGCACTTACCTCTCCATTACTTGAGAGGAGTCTTACTCAACCAAATGAGCCCAAAATCTATAAAGAAAAAAAACTTCATATAGTAAACTTATTTTTAAAATGATAAAACAATTATATATTTGTATTTACTCTTGAATAATGTAATAAAACTATATTTTAATATACCTTAACAAATTAATAACAGATATATTTTTACATTCACAATTTAGAGGAGCTATTTTTATAATAATAGTTCATATTATGTGACCATTATTATCTCTATGTTGTTCTAAAGCTTAAAGCTTGTTTGATATTTGTTCCAGGTTTCTTCATAACTTTAATTAATATGACAATGTCATTTTATTTTATGCAGAAGTTCCATTTTATTTTATTCTATTGATATGAAGAACCCTCTGGGCCATTTTATTCTATTCCATTGCAACCATGTTCAATGTTTTATGATCACAACCTCTTCCTACATGAGAATCAAGTACATAAAAAAAAGGAAAAAAAAAGATGCAATTATGATAAACCTTAAGTTCAATAGGAAAATCGATAATTTAACTCTTCAGTATTGAAGATGATTCATTTCCGAAATAATGGCATATATTCATACACTAACTATCTCTACATGACAGGACATAATAACATGATGAAGAAAAAAACATTGATTTAATGAAAAGATTCACTATTATTGAGGATTCTTTTCTTCTTGTGATTGAGATTTGGGTACAGAAATTGCATCAGGATCAATAAAAGAACACTGCCTAGAAACAGAAATTGAACTAGAGTTTTTAGGATGATATGCTGATATTTTCTTCCCTCTACCCTCATATATAACAGGATCCTCTTCATCAGGAACACATTTTTCACCTAATATAATTGTTTTCATCCAAACAGAATCCTCTGTTTTCAACTTCCCTTTAATGGTGTTGCCTTTATCCTCCATTAGATCCTTCATTTTCGCCACGGAAAAACTCCGAGGCATTTTTATGCTTAAACTAAAAGATGTTCTTCTTTCAGAAGTTGCTCTTTTCATCATGCTACTAGACCGAAACAAATCATGGGGTTGCTGCATTGAAGGTGGTAAAGGTAGCTCCTTTGTCTGTGTATCATTGTTTTCTATTGTTTCTCTCATATTTTCGTGATTTTCGACATGATCTGAGGCTACCATGTTTGATGGTGGTGAAGATGAATCTAAGTCCTTTTCTAATTCAATTGGATCAGATGATGATTGTGTAGGTGATGGTGATTTTTTCCAAAATCTAACACCACATAAAGCTGTTACAATAGCAATGGTTGCAGCTAATCCTACTGCTATGAAAGACAAATAAAAAATTGGGTGTGTCAATGAGATATTATCATGAGGGAATCTTCTTCCCATGTCAAGCATTCATTCAATTACTTCTATTCCTTTGGTTGAAACTTGAAACTTTCTATATACAATTATAATTACTTGTTGCTTGTGGAGGAAGATATTGGATAATAACTCTTGAGGACTCAGGTTTTTTTTTTGCAGAGTCCTATAGGAAAAAGGACATTAAGACATCAAATACCAGGTTTTTTTTGTTTTCCTATGGTATTGACTAAGTAAGGAGAAATTCATTGCTTGAATTTAGGACATAGTATAAAAAAATAGAGACAGGGTCAAAGCCATGTAGGGATGTTTTCCACTATTCTATTTTTGGTTAAAAAGCCAACATATTAGTGCTGTAGTGATGAATTTGCATTGTTATAAATAAACATCATTCATTATGAAAAGATGATTAAAAAAAATCAAAAGTGAGTTAAGGTGATACTAAGTTTTGGTATCTTATGTTCTTAATTGGAGGTTGGATGTGGAGTTTTTTTTGTACCATGCTAATGAATATTTTCCAACCTGTTTATTGGTTAATCAGATCATAGGATACTTTATGTTTTGTTTACAATCAATACTCATAGTGTAGCCCCTGGGCAACAATGAGTACTCAATAGCTCTCAAGGTGGAATAATTTATATTTTTTATTATTACTAAGAGTATCCATCACCATACAGTAAGGAACTAATATCTTTTGGGTACGTAACTACTCCTCACAGTAAATGTCGTTTACAAGTAGAGCTAGAAACGAGTTGAACTAGAGCTCAACTCGGTTCAGCTCGATAAGAATTGGCTCAACTCGAAACTCGACTCGAATTATTTTTTTAGCTTGATTTCTACTTGGTTAAAGTTCGTGAAGTGTTTGGTTCAGTTCAAATTGATTCATTTGGATAACTCAAATAATTAATTCATTTTAAAAAAAAATTATAAAAGGTTTTATATATATAAATATAATCTTATATAATAAATATAAAAAATAATTCATGAGTCACAATAAACACAAAAATCATTTTATGTATATACATAAATATATTGAGTTAGTTTATGAACCTAACGAGTCGAACTATATACAACTCAAGTTTAATTTCCAGCTTAAGTTTAGCTCATTTGGTTCATAAACCAAGTTTATTGGGCTAAATAACGAATTGAGTTTCAAACGAATATCAAGTTGGTTCAGTTCATTGTGAACCCTACTCACAATAATCGAGTTTAAATTTCTTTATTTTTTAGAAGCCAAGATTGGCTAGAATCAGTATTCCAACTTCCAAGTGATATTTCATTAAGTAAAGAACATAATTCTTTTAGGGCCATACTTATTATTCAATAGAAAAGTTTGAAAAGAACCGTGTTCACTAAGCTTTTAAGGACTATATTCGTCACTCATCTCTTCAACCATTCCTCAATTCAGCATGGTGTTGGGGTTCCTTGTTCAATTTGGGGATTCCTTTCTCCTTCTTGTGTTAACTATTGCTAAACCAATATTTTAAATAGAGGTTATGATACTTTCAACAATTGCATATGATCACAATTGTGATTATATTAATTATATGTTTTTTGATTTTTAACATTTGTCTACAACATGGTACCTTCAAAATTTCATGATATATGGAGAGCTCTCTTTTTGTAAAACTTATTCAATAGTATAAATAAAGAATTATAGTCAAAATTGAACATAGTAATTATCATGAGAGATACGTGGATACACCCTCATCCAAACCAATTAAAATAATAAGTTAGATGTAGAAAATGGTCATATTTCATAATAAGAAAAAAAGAATCTAATTCTCTGTATGGGTTTAAAATATTAAATAAAGGTGATAAATATATGAATTTGAATCTTAATGTACAGATAAAAAATCATTCACCAATTCATGTAAATAATATTTTAAATTATCTAATTCATCTATATCTAAGCTTAATGGATGTATTCCAATCCATTCACTCCATACTCAAATTCATTTTAATGAATTAAATGAATATTTAATTTGAAGAAAATCATTCTTTAAAATCTACTATTTCAATAAAACAATTTTTTTTATTTATAAAATCACTTTTTTTTTTGTTTTGAAAGTGTTTCTTAATTTTTCAATGTTTCATCCGTGATAGACACTCCACAGACCATAAAACAGACCAACTGAAGAATACCCTAGTCAACTAAAAAAACTTAGGAGCCAATTGTAACATTCATGATTCATGCAGTAGCAACAATGATAGTCAACATTCACGAATTAAATGATCTTAAAACCTTTAGTGGAAACTGTGCAACCAAAATTTCCTTGAAGACAAAGGGAAAGTGTGGCAAGGAAAGAAAAAGCCTAAGATCACTTTATCAATGAAGCTATTTGTTGATTAACAATTAAAAAAGTAAGGTATACAGAATTTGAAGATTACAGAATACAGAAGTCTAAATACATGTAAATTTCATTAGATTCACAGCACATATGATTTAATCCATCCCATCAAAAAATTAAAATAATGAATAAACAAATAAATATAATTTGATCCCTCAAAGAAGATCAAACATATACACAAAAGTTTTGACAAACTCAAGCAAACCAACCATAAAATCCATGAATGGTTAATCTACAAATCATCTTCTCGCGAACACAACTCAAATGTGTAAACAGAGCTTTAAATACAGATAGAGAACAAAATAACAGTACCTACTATGAAATCACTCTAACAGCCACCAACCACTTTAGTGCATTTATTCTTAAGCCACCGGAAGCTCTTTCTGAAGGAATCTTTGACTTTTCCCTCCACATAATACATTTTATAGCCGGCAACCCTCTTCTTCCTTGTAATCTCAGGATCAGCCATGCACCAAGACTTGGTCAAAAACCCTGAAATGCTTTTCCTTTTCTTCAAGTCCTTACCCATTTGAGTTTGTACATTAGAAGTACTATAGCTATTGAAATCATCAGGCCTGGGCGCTCTGTTGTAGCTCTCTATCTGCATGTTTTGTCCATTTGCATAAGAGGTTGATCTGTGAAAGTCCCCCATGGAAAGTTAGGCAGTGACAAGATTGAAGGGTTGGTTTATCTTCAACTTGAAGACTTCAGCTTTTTCTTTTATTAGAAAAGAGGATTAAAGTTTGAGGGACAATAGTGATGTGGGGTCCAACAAAGAAAATAGGAATTATAGTCTCCAATGGCTGTTGGTTTTAATTTTCAATGAATTATTACAGTACTTTTCATTCCTTTTTTCTGCTCTTAATTCCACCTACTGTTACTGACTTGGGGGAGACTTGGCATGCTTAGTGAGGAATCATTATTGTCAATGCCAATGCGGCTTGTCAATAATGATCCCAGAAAAGTATTCCACACAAGACATTTTATCTGCCACGGATTTTGATCCATTTTTACCTTCACATGTTTTGTTATACCTACTGAAACATTTTAATGATCACCTCAACACTGAATATATATAAATATCTGTAATTATACAGATTCTCTTATATATGTCATGTAATTATATTCTATTTCTTGGTTGACAACTCCTCATGCTCTTTACAAGAAATTTCAATGCATAATAAAATGAACAAAGGATTTTACTTAAATAGGTATCAAGTATATTAAAGAATGACTGACAGAGTGAAGTAGAAAATTGAATGACTAACCATCAACATAACTTCATTAATTTCACAAAGATTTACAATCATGTATCATTAATGTTTCTTTCTATTTATTCATTTGATTCATTGGCCAATTTTACTTTTGTGAATCAAATCGAAATTAAAATGATATAATTCGATACTTTCGCTTTAATTTTTGTCGAAGAACTAAATAAAAGGAAAACTTACAACTCATTCATGTTAGCATCATATTGACGAGCATCATATCGACGAGCATCAAATTGTGATCCTTCCGGTGTCAACCCAGCCATGACTGCAACCTGTAAAGAAAAATATATTACCATTCATGATGCATCCTACTTCACATGACAATACAAAAAACCCTAATTTTTCAACACTCAATACAATATAGTTCACAACACAATTACACTATTTTTTAACTACATAGAAAATGAATAATCTGACAAACACACTAGAAAACAATTAGCAATAACCAAAACACTTAGGAAGAGTATCAATTTGAAAATTTTGGCGTAAAACAGAAAGAAATAAAAACTCATATTCATCGGTTTTTCTCTAATGCTTTTAGTACCCGACAACAAAATAAATAAATAAAACGAAGCTATATATTAGTTCCAGTTTAGTTCTGAGAGGGTTCAAACGAGTTCATAACTGTAAAATCTATGATTTTTCGCAGTGTTCATAAAGTATACAACTCTTTAAATAAAAATCGATCTGAGAAAAAAATAATATAGCAATGTATATAAGAAATTATAAATTTTGGGGGAAAATCTAAACTTCGGAAGCAATGATTTTGAAATTTGAAATAAGAGTGAAGGAGCAAGTTCAAACCTTTGAAGAGAGTGGGAATCAATTCGAATTAATGAACAATGAAAGTGTGGAAACGCCTTTGATTTTAACTTCTTCGTTTTTTAAAACTGAAAATTCAAATCAGTCCAACAAATTGGGGAATATGAGTTATCACTTTATCACAATGAATATTTCATCTTTTTTTATTTATAAACCCCAGAAAAGATTGTATTGGGCCTCAAATATGGGTCATAGCGGCCCAACTTAAGGCCCTGATTGGAGGGAAAAGAGAATAATAAACAAAGACAATATAGGACTCGAGACCAACAAGATATTGATCTAGTTTTGCAATGACTTGTTAGATCTTTATTCGTATGAGGGATAGCCACACAATCGGAAGGTTACTTACTAATAGACTGAATGATATCTTTGATAGTATCAAAAAAATTTACTGTTCGGGATAAATGAGGTGCTGTTCAAAATCTGGTTTGGGCAATTATTCTCTTCTCCGCAGAAGAAAGAACCTGAAGCAATAGTAGAAACAAGGAACACCAATACAGTGGTAGAAACCCTTGGCATTTTAAGGAACACCATATTGATATAACTTGTCTTATGTTTTAAAGTAGAGTTAATGCATTAAGTTACTTTATGCACATGTTTTGTAAATATTTATTGTCAAAAGATTGGATTTTTATAATGTGAAGTATTTATATTATATTTTTTAATTAAGAAGGTAATTTTATTCACACAAAAAATCTATTTTTTTTGTACATTTAATGTTACCCATTTTTTTGTTAGAAACTATTACCTTAGGGCTTCAGATTTAAAATCTTGATGAATAAGCTTTGTACTTAAAAAAAATTGATTTTGGTTTTGATTAGTCACTTTGAATTCATCTTGTAGTTATAAAGTGATGAAGATGAGGAAGAAGGAAAAGTCTGTTGCAGAAGGGAATGGTGGTGAAGACATGGGGTGTGTAATCCATGAACATGCCTTCTTCTTTGGCAAGTTGGTTGAGCTCATCCCTGCCAAGTTTTATCTTTCAACTGATGATAAGGAGAATCCATGGTTTCAAAGATTGAACACAATTCTCTCATTTCCGTAGAGAAACGTGAATTGGTTCTCAACTAGTTCCCTTTAAGGAAGGAACAATATTTTTACCTATATTTTAAGTAAAAGAAAAGAAGAAGAATTGGTAATGTATCTTTCAATTACATGAATGAGTTACAACAGAAAAGAAATGTTATGCAGAGAGCTATAAATATCCTAATGAATATACTCCTAGCATACCGGTATTTGACAGGTGATAGGATAGCACATTAAGAAGTCTGGTAGGGACCAGATGGATCCCAGAAAGCCCTTACAACTACACTTGCCGGCTTAAGCAAAGCTAGGGGAATGAGAAGGTGGATATCAGTGATGATCGCTCGGTGACATATGAAGAACTTCGACAAAGGCTTCATCGCAAACTTGATGAGTTTCGCGCAGGTCGTAACTGTGCAAATCCGGAGGAGAAAACTAAGAAAAGGGATGAGAGGGATGCAAGGAGAGGGTATCAGGACAAGAAATGCTAGAGGGATAGTGGAATTGAAGAAAGTAAATCTGCAAACCCGATGATTCGGAAGAGAAAGTGAAGAAGGATGCTGCTCAGGCTTCGAAAGAGCTTGTGTTTGGCCATGTCAAATTTTCAAATGATGAACTGCAAGTTAAGAAGAGTAAAGTTTCCAAGTATAAGGAACTTGAGAGGGCAAAGAAGTTGGAGGAAGAAAAGAAGAAAGATCCCGAGAAGGGCGAAAGCTTTTGCTAAAAAGGAATCATGGAAAGCAGCAATGAATAGAGCTTCAGGGATTAAAGTCCATGATGACCCCAACCTGATACAAAAGAGTATACATAAGGAAAAGAAGAGGCAACAAAAAAATGCTGAGAAATGGAAGGACTGAATCCAAACACGGGACCAATTGAAGGCGGAGAAGCAGCAGAAAAGGTAAAAAAATATATAGCTGATAGGAGTCATGATAAGAAGATTCGTAAAATTGCGAAGCGAGAGAAAAAGCTTATTCGGCCTGGCTTTGAAGGTCGCAACGAAGGTTTTGTTAATGATGTTTCCGGCTAACATGGCTTCGAAGCTTGTTATCTTTTGTCTTTTCATGTCCTTACTATCTTTTGCCATCAAAGAGTCAGATAGTGACAATTTGGGGGGAGGGTGCTACAAGTTCTCTCTGGTTTTGTTGATTTCTTGAAAGTATGGAATTATATGGCATACTTTGGCAATTCAGCAGTGTTACTATTTCTTTCCATTCTGTGTCCATTTATCTCATCTAATTATATATATTGTAAAGTAACTTACCATAATCTGATTAGCCTTTTTAAATTGCATGATCATGGTCGCGTAGCCGAAAATCGGGGCACGACTTGCTAACTAAATCTCATTATAGAAGCAAAGAACATAGTTCTGCAGCACACACAATACAGGAACAAATAAAAAATAGAACATATAATGGAGGCCCTGCATTTTCTCAAACAAAATCTTTCAGCTTTTCTACATGTTACCTACAAAAGAATATCCTACGAAGAACAATAACAAGACGAAAAATGGTGCATGATTGGAAAGAGAAGGAGCACTTGAGGCATAAAAATAGTAATAATCATGTGGCATTGAGATCACTGTAGGGTGTGGCTGTGATGATGAGCTTGAAGAAGGAGAAGGAGTGTTGTACTGGTAGGACTTGGAAGGTGGTGGTGGTGGTGGTGGTGAAGCAGAATGTGATGAAGGGGTTGGTGGTGATTGTGACTTCGGTGGTGGTGGCGGTGATGAGAAGGTGAAATAAAATGGAGATTGTGGTACTGAAGGTGATATTGGAGGAGGTGAACATATTACAGGACATGTAGCACAATCACTGATGCAGAAAATATCACCACTTGAAGGTGTTTCCAATTTGTCCTCCAATGTCACTTTGCCAAACAAAACCAATCCCATGAACCAAATTTTCAAGACCAAAGGAAATAGACAATTTTTGATGAATCCCATGCTCTTGCAATTGCAATGACCCATTGGAACTAAAGTTGAAAGAGTTATGCTCATAGCCTAGTGAATGTTGTGAGTCAGAAACTAGTGCAACTTTGGATCAAGGACTTTATAGGTTTTATAGAAATAATGAAGGTAACAACTAGGTGAGGTGATTCCTTCCTATGGTGTGTATGTGGTTCTTTTGGAAGCTACTTTTTTGAATGATGTTAGGAGTCCCGCATTG
This sequence comes from Lupinus angustifolius, assembly GCF_001865875.1. NCBI lineage: Eukaryota > Viridiplantae > Streptophyta > Magnoliopsida > Fabales > Fabaceae > Lupinus > Lupinus angustifolius. Next base: position 23,741,687 of record NC_032011.1, on the reverse strand, counting down.
AGTAGAATAACAAATTCAATGTAGTACTTAAGTCATGCCCTTTCCTTATGTGTGTAAGTCCTAACACTTATATGCTTTATTGAGTGGAGTGGTGCTTTCTGAAAAAAAGATTTAGTCTTATAACTTTAAAAATCTTTTTAACTGATTAAATGATAATCACTTCATTAAAAAATAGTAGTTTCTACTTTCTTATGTAATGAACATAATTTTGATACAACACAACTAAATTAAGGTTGATAAAAATGACAAATAATTTGTTTAGAAACTTTTGGCTGTGCATAATTTTTATCAGTTAAATGAAGCTTAATATTGCATGACACAAATTGGAAAAAATAATCACAGTGGAATGAAGTAATTGCAAATTTTAATGCTTTAATTTACTGTACCAACCGGAGCCAACATCACCAAGAAAGCGTTGATCTAGTGGTGTAAGGCCCCGCTAGATCTTTATTTGAACTTTTTGTTACAATGGATTTATTTTAATTTGATATCACAACAACAACAAATGTATTATGGGACTCATAAGTAATAAGCATAGGAAAACAGCAAAACTAACAGGTCATAATCTCATTGGACTTGAGACAATTTTACACCTTTTCATTTTCATTGTAATGAGAATCCAAAGCATTGTTTCTTTAACAATCTCTCTCTTTTTCTTATACCTACCTCCAAACATAATCCATCTTTGCATCAATTCTTCTCTCATAGTATTACACTTTATGCTGACCTTATTATACTTTGCTTTGCTAGCTGGAATTATGAACCTTCTTTTTCATTTTTTCATTTTAGAATGGTTCTTTTGAAGTTCCAGCAAATTATTCTATAGTTTAGTTTAATGGAATATATGGCACTATGAAAAGACATTAAATAATTTACATAATTGATCTGCTTCACATGCCAACTCATGCAATTCATAATCTTAGTCATTTTTGCTTCTTGGATTTGTTATGAAACACTTGTTTCTCCTAGTCTGTTATCTTCAATATTTAACTGCTGCAATATATTCCTTTCTTGGGGCAGGTTTGAATTCCTCATCACCATCCTCAGATATTGCCTCCTATATAATCAAATTCATATCAATTACAAATTGTTAGAGGAGAAAAAACACAGACATTTACACATTACAAGTAAAAGATATTCTAAAAACTATGCATTGATGGATCAAGATTGGCTTTAGTATAATTTGAATTGCATCAAGTATATTTTGAGTTAGTAATGCATGCATACCTAGCTTGTACTTAGAGTCTTTGAATTTAGATTTGGAGATGTAGAAGAAAGATGGTAGTCAACATAGCTATGCATTTGATCAACGCCGCATAAAACTCGATTCCTGTGTGAAGCATTTCCAAAATCTCTTAACCGACTAAGCGTTGGCAATACAACTGTTGCAAGATCTGGCCTGTCCTTCTTGCTGAGCTCTGCACATTCCAATGCTAATTTAGCAAACTCAAGAGCCTTTTCAACAGGCCAATCAGTGACAGCAGGGTCGAGTATCTCCGAAAACTTGTCCTTTTCGATTGCCCTTTTAACTTGATGAGCAAGTCCCATAGCAGGCTTAGCTGTGATTATTTGCAGTAGCATTATCCCAAATGAATAAATATCTGATTTTGGTGTTAACATTCCTGAACTTTGATACTCAGGATCAATGTAGCAAAATGTTCCGGCAGCCGAAGTCATGTAATATTGTGTAACAGAATCAGCTACAGAAGGAGGGACTAATCTTGCAAGACCAACATCAGCAATTTTACTGACATAATTCCGATCCAATAAAATGTTTCCGGGTTTAAGGTCTCTATGCACAAGAGGCTCTGGCTTTGTTTGATGAAGGAAAAGGAGTGCTGTTGAAATCTCAGCAGAAATTTGGAACCTTAACCTCCAAGAAAGAGGTGGACTGTTATTTCTTCTGAATAATCTGTCATCTAAGCTACCATTGTCCATGTGTTCATAAACCAAGCATCCATACTCAGGACATGCACCAAGGAGGAGTACCATATTAGGATGTCTTATGCGGCATAGTACCTCAACCTATGCATGTATTCATGAAAGATTCAGAGGCTTCACCACCATCATAATAAGCAAGTAATAACAATCTTGTATAAATCTATAACATCTGAGTTGAGTGCACTAGGCTAATTCTGTTATTGATTATAAATTGAAAAAACATAGATGTTGTTTTTTGGGTGCTTGTGTGTTTTTTTAATAAAAGTAAAATGTGTAAAGATTGTTAAGAATACTTATTTTGGCTTAAATATCTTTTTAGTCCCTAAAAATATATAGAATTTTGGTTTTAGTACTTATAATTTATTTATTTGGGTTTTGATCTTTATATATTTCAAGATTTTAATTTCAGTCTTTGGTGATGATATGGCTAACACCAACATGTGACATATGTCATAGTAATTTGTGACATGACTAATTGTGGTGTTGATACATCGCGGACGAGGACTAAAACCAGATAATCAACTAAAGTAGGAACTACAAACTGAGAAAAATAGTTTGGGGATTAAAATCAAATTTACTTATATTTTCATGGATTAAAAATATATTTAAGTCTAACTTTATTGATGAGCTATTATATATGTCATGTTCCTATTGAAACACTACCTAGGAACAACATTTAAGTTTCATGCATGATCATTGATAGTTTTGCTATTTGCTATGACACATTTTGGTCCTTATGATGAAACACGAATGAACCAATCAGAAAATTGTAAAGTAAAGAAGTACACACTATTCTTCTGCCAAAAGATATTTGAAACATTGCTGATAAAACCACGTCCTATACAGAACTACATAATATTTGTTAGCATATGAAAAGTACTTGTTAGCTTCAAGGAAAGTATGTTAGATTCAGTAGCATTTTTAACTATTTCAAAACAACTAAAATGCATATCTATAACATGTAGAAAAACACTGCATATATATCATTACCTCTTGTTGAAACTGCTTCCTTCCCTGAGAAGCATCAGGGCTGAGGATTTTGATTGCAACTGGAGTGTGATCAAGTTTGCCTTTATACACAGGTCCATATCCTCCTTCACCTATTTTCTTTGATGCCGAGAATTGATCTGTAGCTGCTTCGATCTCCTCTATGGTGTATCTTCTATATCGATTATCACTTCGAGCTAGCGCGTTTAATACCCGATCCTTCTCTTCTGACTCTTTCTTAGCCTTTTTCTCTGCTTCCCTTCTTTTTTGTGCTTCCTGTTCAGCCTTCCTCCTTGCTTCCTCAGCTTCTTCCCATGCAGCTAAGGCTTTTAACTTCTCCTGTGCTGCCATTGCAAGAGCTGCCTTTTGAGACAACCTTGATTCTTCGACCATACGTTCCTCTTTCAGTTTCCATTGTCGAATCTGTTCGGCCTGCATGCCAAACAATCACAAATTCTTGAGTCATTTCATGTATTTTCATCTTACACCCTTGAAAGTTAAAAAACATAACAACCTTCAAGCAATGTATTTTCATCTTACTATGATACTTCATGCTTAATGGTGAAGCTTATTTATATCTTCTATATCAGTTAGTGTATGGTCATGGTTGTTTTGTTATAAACAAGATATGCGAAAAATATCATTTGTCAATACTTAACATTATGCTTCTTGACATAAACATCCTGCTACCTATTGGCAAAATAGGCTCTTTAATCTTCAATTTTGGCAATGGTCCTGTTAGATTTTTCCCCTTCAAAATTCAATAGCCATTGTAGTTATTTTTAGCAATTAAATCAATTTCTACTTGGAAAACTTTCCATCATATAAGGATATCCAAACCAGTCTAAACAAAAGTCGTCGTTTCGATTATAAGTTAAAAGGGTATATTTGCCCTCATCATTTCTCCTATTGCATAATGAACATCACCTGATTTTTGGCTGAGATTGCTTGTTTGCAAGCTGAGCTGTACATATCCATAGTTTGCTTCAGCTCAAGCCTCAATCTCTTCATCTCAGCTTCCATTTCGCGCTGTAATGAAGTAAAGACTCGATAGTTAGGCTCGTAATTATTTGATTTCACTGTCTTCATTTGGTTATACAATAGCTCTCATTCTACACAACAATGACTATTCAAGATGCACTACACCAAATCAGAAAGGTTTGGTTGTTTACACTTACTGTGGATTGTGATATTGGTGAATAACCACTGGAATCTGATAAATCCATATCCTGTTTACTTAAATTCATTGACATAAGCCCTGAAATATCTTTTTCATCCATCGACACGTGCCTTGAACGCGATGTTATTTCAATAATATGGTCCATTGATTGATTACTTCCTGCACTCCTTGGTCTTCTAGATACATTATTATTGTTCCTATCATAAGACATTCCATTTGGATGATGTGGTGGTGTCCTGTTTTCAACCAAATCAAAACCGAAACAAAAAAACAGATCGAACTAGTTTAATTTCACTTAACTTAACAAGAGAAATGCATTTCTATTACAAAATTTGCTAGCTTATAACTTCCATTCTTGTCACCTTATTCCATTTTCTGATTCATTATATGGGATTGCCTGCACAAATGAGTTTTTCGGTGGGACAGGCGCGTTTGCCATTTGTCGAATCGCTGATCGAGCTTGAACAATCTTCCATTTAGAAATCACATATACAGAACTATAATCCGGGGCTGTTTTGAGCATAGCTGTTGGTACATCATATCCTTTCAACTTTTTGAAACTGCCACAACATATGATGAAACATTAGTCCAATTCATTATAACTTATACAAAATAATAACATATGCACATACTTATAGAATTCCAGATAAATATTCATACTTATTAGGGAACACAACACATGGGTATATAGAAAAAGACCTTGACAAAGGGTTCCTTGATGCACCAACAACAATACTATGTATTAAATTCCTGTGTGCATATTCTTGAAGTCCTCTAACAATATCAATATCATCAATTACAGCTTCTTTTACCTCCACCTGAATTTCAAGTATAATTGAATTATATAAACATATACATAAATGAAATGTGAACTATATAATATAACATTATAAAGAAAATGTGAATCACTTACAGCTTTACGATTACACATTCCACGCAAGGAACTGAAAACATTGGCCATGTCTTCTTCATCAGGTGGATGAACATTTGTGCCTCCATCTGCATTTATGCATAAGAAATTATAGAATCAAAAATGACAAAAATATAATGTACAAGGTACAATAATGTTTTTTTTATGTAAAGAACATAGTTATTAAGTTACATGTTGTAAATTGATATAAAGTAAGATAAGAGGGTACCTACTATGATGAAGGTTTTTGTGTTTGACATGGACAACAATAATGACAGGGTTATCGAGATGATTAATTGCCCAACGGAATGCATAAGCACTATTCTTGTCTTTGTCAACCGCCACCATTGTGGCATTTATCGGTGACACCTGTTGGAAAGACATTATTGGATGAAATAAAATTTGTCCAGACAGGGGTCACCAGCACCACAATGGTGGCGCTCGACAAAACGAGAAATAAAAGGAAGACAATGTATGAGAGGAGAAATGAAAAATGGAATGAAAGTAAACTAAACAAATGCTTGAAGGTGGTATGTTATCTTTTGTTTACGTTTAATTTAGCATTTGAGCATGCATGTCATCTTGACCCACACCTAGTTTCCTAATTTTCCTCTTTTATTATTAGCCATTAATAATTTCATTTTACTTTTAATTAAAAATACCTTTCAAATAATGCAAGATTTAGTTTGAAGTTCTGTAGAAAATTAACTTATTTGAGAATTTTTATATGATTTCATAAACTTTAAAATGAAAATTTTGTACTTGAACTTTTAATTATTAGTAACTTTATCATTGGGTTAGTGTATCTTCCTATCATTTATAAACTTTATGTGCATTATGATGTGTTCACATTTCTTCTCTAAATGTGTTTTAAGTTTTTTGATAGCTCATATTCTATAAGGTAAGGGTTATGATGTTAAAGGGATGGATCAAGCTCTACCCAATCAATGAGTCTATGAGATAATTCTAAGTCTTCAATGATTCTATTACCTCTAAATAAACAAGAAAGTGTAATATAAAATTCATAAGATTATTTAATTAGATGGTTGGTTTGCAATTTCTACATGTATCAAGTATATTATTATTGTATTTTGTAAAAAAAAGTATATTTGTCTCTTACTATATATTATGAAATATCTCACGTATTAAATTAGTAAACTACCATGATATTATTAAAATATGAGGAAGTGACAGAATGTTGAACATGTATATGAGGTAACACTTTTTGCAACATCAAAATGACATATGGAGAGTACCTTAAAAAATGACATAATTCACTAAATACTACAAATCAAAATATATACCAAAGTATATCTATTGACACACTTCATTAAATACTAGGCATGCAATATAGTAATTTGCTACACTAAGGGTGTGTACAGAAATGTTAGGATGAGTCACACACGTAACTAAATTTTCAATATTCAAATATTAGGCATGAACTTTATTAAGTGCACCTCATCCCTCCATTCAATCTATGATTACAAATTGTCAATAGTGGTGTATATTGTCCAATTAACGTATCAAGGTAAAACCCTTATGGAGGATCTGAACATGCATGTTCACCTTAAAGTTCAAGTCTACCATGCCATAGAAAAGAAGGGTGAAAGCACCAACTTCAATAGTGTACTCTACCCTCACTACAACTATTTGTCATAAGGTGGTCTGATGGTGAAGACGGTGAACTTAAGGAATGGAGCGTAGGAGGTTGTGAGTTTGAGTCTCATCATCAACAACAAAAATTAGAGTTATAAGATGATTTGATAGTCAGGATGAAGAAGGTTGAGTGTGAATTCTCACCCACAACAAAATACTAACAACTAATATGTTAACAAATTGTCAATAAAAAAATATTTGTTATATATAAAAAAGACATAGTCATTTTCAGAGACATCAATGTCCCACGTACTATGCAGTAATTAGAAACTTTTTTGAAGGCTGAAGCGTTCATACTTGTTGTAAGAGAAAACATGGTACAAAGCCACATAAGACAATACAAACATAATCTCTAACCACAATGTCCAACCTATATACATGAAGTAACTGGTTTTAAAAATTTCTATATTTTTGAAGTAACATATTGCTTCCTATATTTTCTTTTCTCATATTCAATAGAATGTCACATTTTAATCTATGTGTTAGTTACTACATCAGGTTAATTAAGTAATAATGTTATATCATTATATATGTTACTCAATGTTATTTAATTTTTTATTTTATTAGGTTAAGTAAGCAACGATAATATTTTTTATCAAAACTGTTATTTTCGTCCTTAAGTTAATTTGTTTTCTCAATTTTTAAGTTCTAACATTAGTTTCTCATAATCATAACAAATTACTTCCATCTAGTATAGTTTAACATGATACATGTGAGATTAAATTTTTTAAGAGAGCACATAATCATACATCTACCATAGTTTCTGAAACATAACATCTTCTATCCCAAAAAGTGTGTCATCTCATATGTCATTTATTTTGATTGTTCAAATATTAAATTTTTAAGTTAAATATATTTTTTTCAACCAATTAAAAAAAGTAGTATATGAAGTAACATACTTTTATATGACAGTAGATGTGAACTCAGTTTTTCATATTAATAAAAAATTAAATCTCCTTTCACTTATACTATATTGTTTGTTTACTACATGAAGATGTTGATATTCCAAACTAAAAAACTTCAAATTGTTTTCCTCCAAACCATTTTGCTAATTTTAGAAAGGACTGTTTTGTGGGATAAATTGTTTCTCATAAATGATTGACAAGAAAATAAATTGGAGGTGATTTCTTTTAAATAAGGAAAGAGCATCTGCACCACCAAATAAAATTTTTATTTTTATTTTTATTTGGGTCTCACACATTATTTTGTAATTTATTACAACTCCCCATAAAATAAGAATCACATATATTTTTTTCTCACAATGACAAATATTATTCTTTTTCTTATTTGGGTCTCACAACATTTACATTTTTTACACAACATTTATCTCTCCTTACTTTTCCTTAGTTAAGAACAACTAAAAATTGTTTTTATTTAAGAATAAAAGTTAGAAAATAAAAATAGCACAATGAAAATAGAGTAAAACTGTCTTATTTATTTAAGATCATTGTAGTTCATCTAATATGTGTATCATATAATACAAAAGTTTGCATTATCCCATAATATTTCAAAAGATACATCAAAATGATAAATAAAAAGCCATAATGAGAATTAAGATCACTTATCACCAAATTAAAATAGAATCTTCATATAGAATAGTTAACTATAAAATACATGAAAATAAACTTAATAGGTAAAAGGTAATACATGCTCACTCTTTATTGTGTCTTAAAATAATCTTGTCCAACAACTAAGTGACAATTAAAAAATTATCAAAATTTAATTATTAAAATATATTATTATATTTGAATTGACTTTTTCATATGTTAATTTTGAATAGGTCGTATGCCTATTTATTAAGGTATTGGAAGCCATGAACCTACTTAATTGCACGAGAAAACAAGGTGCAAATATGAATAATTAAAATTTCATACCCTTTTACAATAAATTAAATTATTTCTATTTTTCATATATTTTCTATTTTTTTATCCATGCAGGAATCAATCTCTAAAAGCTCATATATAAGTCAAACTACAACTCAAAGATATTTAAGTAATCAAAATAATATTTTTGTAATCGATATTTTTGGTACTATCAAAGGTATCATCCTTTTATCCTTTTTTGCTTTTTGGGTATGAAACTAATTTCTCTTGAGGTTCATGGCTGCCCCTCTCAACAACTGTCACTCCTAGAAATCAAATTTTTAATATTTTAATCATTCTATAGATCTAATAAGGTCTTATATCACTTGACCAATATATTGTTGGTAGTAATTGATACTTTAATTAATGGAATATAGAATGTATAAGAATGAAGAAGGAGGGGTCCTATAAGAGTAGATTCAGAGTATGAGAACAAAAGAGTTGGTTATGCAATCTCCTATAAAGAAATAGTTATCGTAGGCAACAATTCATAGAAGAAAAGATGAACAAAGTTAGAAAAAACCAAGTCTTCCATTGTCCTTACGCAAATGCCACTCCACATTTTAATTTCGTGTTCACACTTGCTCCTATACCTATCACTATCACCGACGCTAAAACTGCTCAACACAAAATAAGGATTACATGTCTCAACAAAATTATGTATTCATGTCCAAGCCAATCACATTATAATATGTATTCAAAGAAAATTATTTTCTATTTTTATGATTTTTTTCTTAACTAGTTGACATTTTTTGATAAAATTGATACACAATGGACACCAAATCTTAGGACAGGGATCCTTGACACATCCTAATTTCTTAATTTTTAAGCCTTTTTTAATCTTAAACTTAGTCTTACATTTCAGTCTTATAAATTTTACATTAAAAGTTTAAATATTAATCCTTTGTTGGGTCTTCATATTTGACCTAAATTAACTGAAATCTAAGAAATTTAAAAATATACGTTTTCATATTAGCAAAATTCTTATATTTTTCCTTAATCCCCAAAGCATGTTTTTATGTATACAATCATTTGACAAATGTTTCTTCCACAAAAAATGACTTTAGTATTTCATATTTTAATCATTATTACTTAACTAATGTATATTACATTTATTTAATAGTCAATAATATTCATAATAAATAATATACGAACAATAGAAAAAACTCTTATTACGGGTTGATATTTAACACTACAAAGATTGTGAAATGTAAACAAATTAAAAAAAATATAGGTGAAAAATAAAAATAAATGTATAAGTATTCATATAGTACAAATAGAACCTGACACTATAATATAAATTAACTAAAAATATATTAAATTAGAGTGTAATACTGCAAATATATGATATAATAATGGAGTATGAAATTAAAATATTATATAAAAGAGTATAATATCTTTTATATATTGTCTGTATAAAAATTTATATTAACTCAGTATACCATTTACCATTTATTTGTATTTCAGTTTTTTAAGAATCAATAATTATTAAACATCAACAATACATTATACAATGATAATTATATGAAGTTCATTCTTTGTAAGTACGTACATTTGTTCAGTATAAAAAGAAGAGTGATTCACTTACAGTAAGTTTTAAATTTATTCTTTATCCTGACCATTAATTTTAGGAAAATCCAATAATATGAATTAGTAAAATCATCAAATATTCATAAAAAATTAATAGTTAAGATGATGAGTAAAATTAAAAAAACTTACTCTTAGAATAATGAATCATTCAATATAAAATGTACCCTACAAAATAGTAATATATGATAGGATGAGTTTGAGAAAAGTGAGGTGCGTTCACACTACAAGAGAAAGTGTGAAAAGAAGGTTTTGCAGTTTGTGAGGTTCATCACCATTATATTATTATTACATCACTCTTCATTCTTCATTCTTCAATCTTCATTTCATTACCATCTTTATCAAAATCTCTACTTTTTCATACCCATAATAACAACCCCTTCGATCAAATGAATGAAAATCCCACTGCCACCAGAAAACGCCGCCGTAAGAACTCCGACGCCGGCGACGGGAAAAACAACAAAGAAGTTAAGGGAATCCTCACTTCACTTCTGTTTCTCGATGAGCAAGAAAAACATGACGAATTGGAGCTTCAAAAAATCTCAGAGGAAGAGAAAAACTCAATTGAAACTAATCACAGGAAGAAGAAAAACGCCATGTTTGATTACTATTCCAATCTCGACGATTACTACAGCGATGTTGAAGAATCAGAAGAAATCAAGAGGAAGAAATCACGTGGCGTGGCACGTGCAGCGTTGGTGGCAGTTACCGCCGCCACCGAAGACGGTGCTGATTCCAAAGATGCTAAATCCGGTGGCGGTGTTCCACGGCGGCTTTGGGTTAAGGATCGATCAGGAGCATGGTGGGATGAATGTAACAAACCTGAATTTCCAGAACAAGAGTTCAAAAAAGCATTCAGAATGGGAAAGGTAACATTTGATGCAATTTGTGAAGAACTAAATTCTGTAATTGCAAAAGAGGACACAACTTTAAGAAATGCAATTCCAGTGAAACAAAGAGTAGCGGTTTGTCTTTGGAGATTAGCCACTGGTGACCCTTTAAGGCTTGTGTCAAAAAGATTCGGTCTTGGTATTTCAACTTGTCATAAACTTGTTCTTGAGGTTTGCACTGCAATTAAGAATGTGCTTATGCCTAAGTATTTGCAATGGCCTGATGAGGTTTCGATTAAGAATATTAAGAATGAGTTTGAGTCGATTTCGGGTATTCCTAATGTTGTTGGATCTATGTATACTTCACATGTGCCTATTATAGCTCCTAAGATTAGTGTTGCTGCTTATTTCAATAAGAGGCATACTGAGAGGAATCAGAAGACTTCGTATTCGATTACGGTTCAGGGTGTTGTTAATCCGAGAGGGGTGTTTACTGATGTTTGTATTGGTTGGCCAGGGTCCATGAATGATGATCAGGTGTTGGAAAAATCCGCGCTTTTTCATAGGGCTAGTAGCGGGTTTATGGAAGGTGTGTGGGTTGTTGGGGGTTCAGGGTATCCTTTGATGGATTGGGTTTTGGTTCCTTATACTCAGCAGAATCTTACTTGGACACAGCATGCTTTCAATGAGAAGATCGGTGAGGTTAAGAAGATCGCGAAGGACGCGTTTGCGAGGTTGAAAGGAAGGTGGGGTTGCTTGCAGAAGAGGACTGAGGTGAAGCTGCAAGATTTGCCTACCGTCCTTGGGGCTTGTTGTGTGTTGCATAATATATGTGAGTCCAGGAATGAAGAAATTGATCCCGAGTTGATATTCGATATTGTCGATGATGATATGGTGCCCGAGGATGCGATGAGATCAGTTAGCTCCATGAAGGCAAGAGATGCTATTGCTCATAATCTTTTACACCATGGGCTAGCAGGCACTAAATTCCTATAATTGAAATTTGGAAGGTTTTAGTTTAATTGTTATGTTACTTCATATTAAAATTCTTTTTCTTGTTTTTATACATGATATTCAAGTCTTCTTCATTATTTGTTGAAGGGGATTCTGTAAAAGGTATAATTACCCCTTCAACAAATATTGATGAATTTATGTTATATAGCATTCATAGTGATAAGGTTTTATACTTTTATGTATTAGATTCAGGGACATGTAAGTTGTGAACCAGCTCCTTACTTTAACAAGAGATTAGTTAATGAAATGAGAATGTTGTTATTTGTTGTAGCACTCCTCTCACTGATTTCAGAAAAGCAAGTTTTATTTGTTTGTAGTGTCCAGGATCTTGTCATTTAAGGCATGGTATACTATAATAACCATTTTTGCTTGCTTGTCCCAATTGATGTTAATTCTTATTTGACATTCCACTTATGTATGTATAGTTATTTATTGATTTCATCTTAATTCAGTATTGTATATGGTTGTATTATTTTTATTTAAGAGTATGTAATAATAGTGTAACAATTTCTTACATTGTCGATGTATATATTATTTTCTCTTTCTTTTATAAACAAATTTAATTAATTTCACACATATAGAAGAAAATGATTCAAAGACAATTAATTAATTTAATAAAATAATTATAATTATTAATCATGTCAGTAATTGCTACGATTAAAATTGATATTAGAAACTCTTGCCAAATTTACCTATGTTTGAGAATAAAAAATATAGATGTTTTTTTCTTTTAGAAATAAATGTTTTTTATATTAATAGCGTATCATTTAGCATTTACATGTAAATATGATTAACTCTTATATAAAATTAAAAATATATAAACAATGAATAATGTATTAACCGTCTAATAAACTTTACACTAATAATATCCTGATACTAAATTCAGACTTGAAAGTATGTCAACATGTTGAACATGAAAGATGCAGGTTTCAATAGAAGTGAAGAGATGTGACAAAAGAACTTGTTAGATTTGTGGACAAACTTACCACGAGGACATTTACAACGATTACTAAATTCACTCTATCGTGTATTAGATTCATGTCAAAAAGTCTCATAAAAATAAAAGGCAACAAATCAATAAAACAAGCACATTTCATACCCACCTTTGCATATTTTATTCAAAGTTGAAGCAAAATCTTGTACTATTTTTTTCTTTGTTTACAAATCACAAATTGACTCCAACAATGTGAATAAGAATTCTACTCATCCGCATTCACACTTTAGCAGAAAGGTTAATTAAGAAGGAGACTTTGTGAAATGAGAGTGATATTCAGGGTTTCAACCCCACATTGGTTTTAGATTAGATGCTTTGTTAATTCCACCACCAAGTTGCAAGACCCTACTGCAGCTATTGCTGCTCCAGTTCACACTAAACTACTATTTGTAGAAAGGACACATTAATTACAATGATGGCAGTTTAGAGAGACTGTAGGGAAATTTCAACAATGGATCAATTTGGCATAATAATTTATACTTTATTAATTATAAGGATAGAGTTAATAATCATTTAGTTCACTGTGATCACAATTTGTTTTTATTTATTAAAATTTCAACTGATAATTGTGGGTGTTCTGGATATAACTCTAATAGTGACAATGAGCCAACCCATAAGTAGGGATAATTTTTATAGACTAGCAATATTCCACAGTCAAGACAGATAATTTTCAGCATTGGAAGTTTCACTTTTCACAGCCTTTCTTTTGTAAACAATCATTAACCAATAGACTCAGCACAAATCTTAGCATGTATATTGCATAATTAGTCATATATGTTTTTTAAAAGGGCTTTTTTTAGAAATTTCATTTTGTATATTTTTAACTCCTTTTATAGCCATATAGTATTCTTTTTTTCATAAAAATACATTTAACAGAACAGTTGGAAAGGCCCTCTAGTTGTGATGGCATGACATTTTTTTTTCAGAATCCTGAACTTTGAGCAAGTATTATTATTCTTTATAGTTTTAGGCAGCTGTGCTAATTGGATTGAACTTTGGCCTGGATGAAAAAGTGCAGCAACTTTTGATTCAACTTTGAATAAAATATGCATAAGATATGTGTGGCAAAAATGGTGAGCCCTTAAATATGGGCATAAGAAATGGTGAGCCCTTAAATATGCTTTTGATAACAAATAATAACAAATCAAATCACCACCAGGGCACCCTTGAATGGGTGAGACAGTAAACCAAGGTGATGCATATAGCATATAGCATATAGCATATAGTTACACCAAGCAAATTGTGATATTAATAGCATATATAGTTTATACTATCACGCATAAACCATAAAGAATTGCCAAAATACATTCCATTAAAAGGTAAAAATTGTTGTCCAATACATGAGACTCTCACCGTTTTGGTGTTTGCCAAGGGTATTTGTACATGACCTTATACCCATGAACGGGGGGCCAAAAATAAGCATGAAAGTTCGTCACCAGAAATTGATCCATGTATGCATTCCTATATTCACTGGCAAGGCAACTCATCTACAATTTGGAATGTAAAAACAAATTTCTGCAAATATAGTTCACCTGAACAGCAGCAAACGAATTCTCGCAACATAAAACCAGTACCAGTTACTATGACATAAGCTGTTGATCATGATCAGGTGGACGGAAAGGAAAGTGTGCAAATTGGATTTTCAAGGTCGACAACTCAGGTTTTTTATCATCAAATTTGTAGCCTGCATAAAATCTTACATTTGAGTATATGATGTATTTCCCCCACATTTATATTATGATTAAGTTCAAAAGGCTGGACAAAAGGCATCAGGTTATGAAATAGCTATGGTAATCAAATTAATATATAAAGCATAAGACTATAAGAGGTGTCACAAACATATATATGGGGAAATTTCACTTTCTTCTCTTAGTTAAATTGTCCCATAAGAATGTCGTCAAGTTAGTACATAGTAATCCTGTAGAGTTGGGCATGTAGTAATTGTATTACATTGTAAAACCATATGGATAGACATCAAAATCACTCATATGCAAACTGATAAAATTAAATAAATAACATTTTACCTTGCAGAGCTTCCATGGCAGTGAGAGCACATTTCGCGTCAATGAACTCCACAAAGCACAGAATCATGGCCTTGTCTCCACTCTGCAGTAAGCTTGGTCATTTAAAAACTACTAAACGTTCATGATAAATCAAATAAAAACAAATAACATAGATTGACATTTTACAATAAATATAGTTTAGCAACTGTTTCCCTAATTGGACCCAAGGAGGTCCGACAACGTTTGTGACCCAACCCAAGAGAACCATCCCATAACTTTTAGGGTCTGTTTGTGAGTTGGTTTTTGGAAGGTGTTAAAATATATTTTAATATCTTAGAATATATCAAATTATATTATAGAGAATATCTACAGGATACTTGAAGTCTTGAGAGTTGGAGCCCTCTCGCAAGTGTATTTCATGGTTCTCAAGCTCTTTTCCCTTTCCTTCCCCTCTAATAACCAACTCGAAATAGACTTTAAGCTTTGCCACTAGCTCGAGCAGATTCCAGAAGGTTCTAGAAGCCTAGAGTAAGGAAGACTAACACCAGGGCACCACAGGGGTTCATGGGCACACCCAAGAATCGTGCACCATGATTGAGCCTATAAAAGGCCATGCCATCACAAGATGGAGAGAGGTTCTATTCTCTTACTCTCTACCCTACTCTGTCTTATACACACATGCCATACTTTCTGCTGACCGGAGTGTCAGGATATCCCCATTGGATATCCACTGGCACTTGCATCCGACATCAAGAGTTAGGGAAGGATCTCTCCTTTCCATCACCAACTGAGTGTCTCAGGTCCCCAAGGCCTTCACCACAGAAACCAAAGCTAGTATTTTACTAGAAGAACTTCATGAACAGAGTAGAAGCAATAGCTTAATTAATGCTAAAAGACAGATAACAATCACAATCTCAGCCGTATTGTTTCTTCTACTTCTCCTTTGTCAACAGATGTAAATTACACTACAAGGGGTTATATTTTTGCTTCCCTAACAACTTCCTGCTAAGGACTTTACAAATTGAACCAACAACTATGTTATAGGTTCCATGTAAAATAATATAGATGAACATCTTAATTTAAACACTTACTCGTCTAGGCTCCCTGTGGATAACTTTGATATCTTTGTAGCCAATAAAGGGACGGAAAAGGTCTTCAGAAATAGGTCAAGGCTCCATATCAACAGAACAATAAAATTCGATTAATGTTATTTCATACACACTTCAATTTCATTTACATAATTGTTAAAAGGAAAATAATATTGTCCAAAGTTCCACAGGAAGTTTTTGATGAACTTGAAGTAACAAAGTACCACTAAAAATGATGTTATATTATACATCAAATAAGAATTTAATTTGAAGATGCATTCTTCCTATTTCCATTATCCACATACTCCATGAACAAACACAAATATGCTAATGCATAAATCCTGACATGTATGCAGCAAAGGATACGGCCAACTTCCCTTCTAGTGCAGTCCTTTGGAAGTCCACCCACAAACAGAACGTTTGAATCCCTTGGTGCAATCGAGACACCATCATGATTGCTTTTCGTGATCAATCTTTCACTATGTATATCAGGAACACCTGGACTAACTCCTAACGAACTATCTCGATTTTTACTAAGATCACGATCATCAAGAGATGGATAATGCTTGACATCATGCCCGGCTGCAACAACAGGTTCATGATGAACTCTAGAACCAATCGTATCATTAACACCATACGCCCCCATCCGATACAAATTCATCTGCAATTAGTTCAAGCGAAAATTTATGAAAATTTATCACCCACACACACACACACAAATGTATTAATTGCATAATAACTCAACAATAATTGAAGTTTTTTACATCTTTCTGCGGGTAATCCGGTCCGGCACCACGCAATTCAGTCCTATTTGATGCATGAGGAGAAGTCAATAATGACGGTGCAGTGGATGGAATATAACCAGCAAAGCTAGTTCTGGCAATGCTTGCTGAAACAATCAAAGTAATAAATTAACACATGAGTATCACGTGTAAACAATGTCATATGAATTGAAGTGTTAACTAGGTTTTCAATTTCTATGTTTCAGTATATAGGGTTTAAAGAGTAAATGACATGTTAAGATAATTCCTAATTAAGAACATGTAAGGTATTTTTTACCCTTCATTCCATGAATGCAAATTGAAATTGAAATTGGCGTTAGGGAAAAAAGGAAGAGAGAAGAAGAAGAAGAAGTACCTGGGTCAGAATCAGCGAGTGCGGGAGTAGCGTAAGGGTAGTAGGGATCTGCCATCATCAACACAACACAAAACAAAACACAGCTACTGATTTTCTATTCTTGATTCGGGTGGCCCGCAATGTTCCGGGTCGGACCAAATTTCATAAGTAAATCGGGTTGATTTCACCAAGACCGGAACTTCGCAATTTTTTTTTGTATGAGTATGGATCTTCTTCAATATTGGAAAGTCAAATAGTAGGAAACAAATAATATAATATAATACTTATACCCTTTTATATATAATGTCACTAAAAATAAAAGAAAAAGAAGAATTATTCTTTCTCATACTAGAGAAGAACATATCTACTTTAGCACTAATTGTATTCCAAAGATTTATGAAGAGATTATGTAGCAAAAAAAAAAAGTGGTGTCTGATACACATGGTGATGGAATGCATAGGCAAACTCACTAAAATCCTATATGAAATCATCAAATTACCCATAAGGGTAATATCCTAACTTACATATTAGAGTGAGTATCATCTTTTCTAGACTCACCTCATCTATCATTTTTATATTTGATGAATTATGGTTAATAGATATCCACAAGTATATATAATATTGGAATTCTAGATAATTCTGAGTCAGTAATGTAATAATATGTAAAGTTGTCTCCTTCAAAAATAATGTACTAATTATTGTTTTATAAAAAATGGGTTTAGATCTCTTAATTTGTTAGCTATCCATATATTTAATAAAAAATATATTCACGATTTGATATTTTTGTTTTTTGGTAATACATGAATTGAAAACAAAAAACTAAGGACCGGAACTAAGAAAAGCAAATTTGCACACCTAAAGGTTGAGAAAGCCACTGAGTAGTGACATTCAAGTTATAAAGTCTTGCAAGAATGTGTCCCATAGGATCAAATAGAACCTCATATACTCATATTTTGGAGATTTTCTTTGCAACTTTCATCATTATTCAACTTAACAAAATCCACCATAAATCCCTTTGTTCAATTAATACATTTTTTTCTTATCGAAAAAAATCGCTATTTGACTTGACATTAGTTTTCTTTGACATTTATTTGATATTTGATGATATAGATAATTTGTTTTTATTTTGTTATTTGATCAATAATTGCCATGGATACATACTTTTAATTGATTTTTTATATTTTTAAAAAAAACTTTTAGAAAACTTTGGATTATTCATATTTTTATTATTCTTCTGCCTCTCACAAGCCCTATTTTCCCTAACCAATTATAGTGTGCTGTTTGAGTTGGACTGTTGAACCCAAGCCTCAAGGTTTTCTCATCACATTCTTTTTAAATTGTTAGGTAGATCTACCAACAGCAGCAACAACTGAGTCTGGATCCTCACCAAAGGTACACTACCTTGTATTGGGTTACATGTCATTATCATTTTCTTCATTTAAATCCCCAACAATTCAAGTGTTATCTAAAAACATGGAAGTGTAATATATTTCACTTTTATATGAAAAACAAAGTAATAAACTAAGTTTATCATTCAGGAGTCTGAGATGCATGCTATGAGATGAAAGACAACATATTTAATAATTTATTATGGCTACTTTTTTTATTTTGGTACTACCAATGGTATCATCTCACCTTTTTAGGTATTAAACTAATCCTTTTCGGGATTCATAATTGTCCCTCCCAACAAGTGACACATTCTTCATTTGCAGGAATATGCTTCGAACCGAGCAGCTGAGGAAGCAGTCTTACAAATACTTGCAAGATCCCATGAACTAAGAAGAAAGCAGCATCCTGATGAAATTATTAGATGTGATGTGTATACATTTACTGGGACATAGCTCAAACTTAACTATAAAAGAAGACAGCTCAATCCATCAATCTTCATATAATTCACATATGGATTGAGCTTGAAAGGATGGTTTCAATATTTCCCATGCCTCAATATGATGAGGCTATACCCAGAACAAAAGGATCAAGACCGTCCCCTACACTATGTGGGATTTACAGATTGTACCATTCCTTTTAGTTCATAAGGATTAGACACCCATATTCTAGGACCATACAATCCTTTTACATGAAATGCACCTAGCAAAAATAAGCACCCCTCCAACAAATAAATGAATTCCATCCATTTTGTGGTGTTTATCAAACTTGATTTCTTCTACAAGTTTTTAATAAATAAAAAAGAGAGAATCCCCCTTGCCTAATTTAGGTTGTTTGTTAAAGAATGGATAAAAAAATGTCCACAAGAGATGTACTAGGTGGGTTATTCCATTGATATCTTCACTTGTGATAAGATGTGTATATCTACCACAACCTTGTACATTAGGTAGCCTCACTGGTATTTAATAAATTATGTACAGGCAAGAAGCCTCACGTGTATTGGTATTTTTTTACCCACAAGGCCACAAGGAAGACAAGAAATATAAAATTGTATAAAAATGAGAATAGAAAGTCAAGTTTATTACTAGAGCAGGTGCTGCTCACGTTGAAGATCCATACTCAGCAATAACACAGTAAACATGGACAAGTTGAAGAAAGTCACAAGTAGCTCCACAACCATTTTATGAAAACAAGAAAGCCCAGCCTAGTATTTCTTGTATGCTAACTCCTTCACAGTATCAGCCAGATCTTTCTCGTTCTTAACACTCTCAACCAAGTTTGCATTGATACTAACCCGTTCAAGGCTCTGCTTTAATGTTCTAGCAATCGAGGGCTTACCACGGGTGGCAAAGAATTCCTCTATTTCCTTGGCCTTCTCAAAGGTAGCAAACTGCAACAATGGGTAGGCACAAAAAGAAAGAATTTAACTTCTCCATTAGAGTGAGGATATCAATGGAATAAAGCATATAAGGAACATGAGACAAACCGGTGAGACAGTTGCGCCGACAAAGCGGGTTATCAAAAATCCAGAACCATATGCCTTTAAGAGGGTTTCCCAATTTTCCTGCATAAAATTAATACAGAACTTCTGAGAATACGATCAAAGGCAAACAGAGTTAAAAGTAAGATAAGTGCATATATCATTATCTCCATCACAATTTCTCATCAAAATCAAGGTACTATATTATGCATTAAAAGACTACAAACAGCATTGCCATGGGCAATGAAAAAACAGTGAAACTTAGCATGCTCTCCAGACTTAGTCAAATGACTCTAACTCAATCCAAACATGATCAGTTTCCAAAAGCTTGAAAGAAACTAAAATTGATTATGCTGGATATAAAAATAAAAAACATGGTATCAGAGCGTCTATGACCAACTAGTCATGGTTTCATGGGTTCAATCCTTGCCAACCCTATGCTATATAAAAGTTGAGCACATGGTAAAATGGCTTGTGAATTGTTAACGCTACAAGCCCAAACAGCTCTTGCTTGAGGAGCATGTTAGCAATAAAAGTTATTCATGTGTTTTCACCTAAAAACATAAGCAGATAGTTGGAATATATTAAGGTCTATACACTTCATTTCAATTTAATGTGCTTCACACTGCTGGTTCTTAGTTGTTTACCTTCAACCATGCCCAAGCTACGTCTCGTCCTTCCCGACTAGAAGGTAGCCCAAAAACAACATCCTGATTACGAACCTTGAACATATATAAACAACATATTAATTTCAAGTGTATATATTATAATTTTGGCAGAACTTTATGGAATCACTTGATCCATGTAGCCGATCCCACCCAGTGGAGAAAGACTTAGATGTTGTTAAATATATAATTTTCCAACTTGTGTATGTATGAGTATTCTGAACTCAAATAATATCTGAAAATTAGATACCTCAGAAGTCAACAAAAAGTTAAGAACTTCAAGAATCAGATCTGGATCAGGTGAAGAAGCCAATGAGCCTACAAGAACATAAGATATTAGGATCCTGACCTAGAAAAATGATACGGTAACTCACATAAAAGAGATGTTATTACCCAGAATGCGTGTTTTCTCCTGACTGAGGTCACTTTCTCTATATATTTTCAACAGAGAATCATAGCCCAGTCGGTTAGATTTGCTTGCCCGTTGCATTACAGCCACATATGCTGCCTGCCAATATTTCACACAAAAATCATTAACAGAAGAATCCATAGGGAAATTTCCAGCATTCTATTGATGCTGCGGACAACCTTTCTTATATCAGGTGGAAGAAGTGGTGTATTCCTGTCTTCTAAGAATGCCTGAAAACGCCTGCTTGCCTCATCCAGTGTTAGATCATGTCCAAACAAAGCAAGGGCAGTCAAAATTTCTCCT
Organism: Lupinus angustifolius; assembly: GCF_001865875.1. Taxonomy (NCBI): domain Eukaryota; kingdom Viridiplantae; phylum Streptophyta; class Magnoliopsida; order Fabales; family Fabaceae; genus Lupinus; species Lupinus angustifolius. The sequence goes on along the minus strand of NC_032011.1, from coordinate 23,720,276 downwards.
CTCAGCATTGCATCAAGATGACTCTCTCCAGGTTTTGGATCCCAACCAAGCCTCCTGTAAGGGGAATATCAAAAGAGGGTATTAAGTTGAAACGCAGACAAAAAGGAAACTAATAGACGAACATAGCCAATCTTGACACAACACAAACAGACAAGTTGGCATAACTTGTGGAGCCTCCAGTTTTTCCAATGTCTATATCCATTTCCGCAACATTACCATATGAGCTATTATTATCCAAATCTGAGCTATCAGTTCTACAGCAACATCACTTGCTATTATTTTCCAATGTCTATATCCAGATTCCTATCAGAGACTACCAACTCCATGGTATTGCACATGCCTTTATAATCATGATGCAAGCCATATGAGTGTTACACAGTTACAATAGAGCTACTCTAATTGCTGTAAGTTATTATTATCAAGAGTCTGAAACAGAATCATCTCATGATCAATGCATATAACAACTCACTCAGCAGTGGGCTGGAAAAGGTTAATAAAGAATTGCTTGAGATGTTCAAGTAAGTCTGGCACTGCATCAGCTGAAATTGATTCAATTTTATAACTTATCTGTAAAATAAAATAGAAATCAGAATTAGTTCCAAAAATAACCTAAGTAATGAATGAGCAAGCTTTGGAAGATAGCATTACCGTAATCAGGTTGGATAGCACCACATAATCAACTTCGTCTCTGTAAGCTCCCATCAAGTTAATCAAGGAGGTCAATGACTCTTGGCGAGCCACACAGAGTGCATATAAATCATCCAAAACGCCTGTCAAAACAATAACTCCCAAGTTATTTGCCTTTTTTCTATTCTAGCATTGGAAACAATTTGTCACGGGGTATCTAATTTACCAAATCGGTCTGTTGCAGTTAAGAGCTGTTTCTCTACGGCATATCGAAGTTTAGTTGCAAGCAACTCATCATATTTCACCCTGTAAAAACCAGTCTGATCCACATTAAGTTTAATCCAAGAATTTACACCTTTATCTTCAATCGAGGTACCCAAGAACTCTTTAACATCAAGTGTTTCAGATTTTGTTTGCAAGAGGAAATTCTTCCGGACGTCATACGAGCCAAAGCTTAGCGTTATTGGAACAATCCACTGGCCTTCTCCTTGAGCCCCACTTGACAAGAATCGTGACTGCAAATTACATGCTAAACTTACAACTTGCAGGTTACAATACATATAATGGATTTTCTCACTGAAAATAATCATAATGAAGAACTGGTGAAAAAGTCAGATGCAAAGAAACCTGATTAAACTCCAATTTCTGATCAGTGGCTTTAACTGATACAACAGGATATCCCTGCTGCTTTGTCCATGTGGTCATTATTTTGTTCACAGGTTCACCAGATCCCTCCTCAAGTGCAGCCCATAGATCCTCAGTCTTAGCATTTGAGCCAGCATATTTTTTTATGTATGAAGCTAGTGACCTCTGGGTACATAAACAAGCAATGTATAATATGATCACAAATAATGCAACACATAGCTCTGCCATATTTTATATGTAAATTAATGTAAAAATATTTAATACATACTTATAAAAACTTCACATCATAATAAATACTACATCTGCTTATTACTTGTGAATTCAATATGAAAAATTCACTGTAGGTTCCTATTTCTTCCCTGAAAAGCTGTCATTGATAACAGTGTTTTATGGAGGCAGCATGGGCCAAGTACTGACCTGAAAGGGTTCAGCACCTAGATAGCTTTGTAGCATCCTAATTACGGAAGCACCTTTTCTATAACTTATAGCATCAAATATTTCATCAATCTCACCAGCATGATTTATCTCCACCTGCAAAATATTTTTATAAAGATTAACTATTTTAGCCAAGGATTAGCAAAAAGCTTGATTTATTTGAATATTTAATTCAAAAAATCGAAATAAAAAATATATATTGATTATATACAACAAAAACATAAACAAAATAACTGCATATAGTTAATCTGACATACAAGCAAAGTCAGATAAAATTAACAATCTTCATTACCTAAGGCATACTAAATTCATGGACAGCTGAAAGATATAAAAATACCTCAATTGGGTGGGATTCTGCAAGCCCATCCAACTTAAGACCAGCAGTAATTTCATCAAGAAATTGAGACCATATTTTCCACTCAGGAAACAAGCTATCAGTTGCTAAATAGCTAACCTGACCACACCCAATGAGAGTAGTACAGAAGTAGAGTAACTATTAGTTACATGTTACAAAGCTAAAAAAAATAGCAAGCAGAGCTTGTAATTGCAACTATATAATGATATATGAGCCACACAACTTACCCATGTTGCAAACCCCTCATTCAGCCATAAATGTGTCCACCACTCCATTGTAACAAGATTACCAAACCATTGGTGCGCCAACTCATGAGCTACAACTGTCGCAACCTTAACAGCAAGCAAAGAAATATTTTTTGTCCTTGATTTGGTAATAGTAAAATAGCTTTATATCGAGATTAGGAAAGTTAAGTCACCAAAGGGAGAGTTTAAGGATATCTAGACTACCCTCTGTTTGTTAGCAGCAGCAGAATGTTGATCATCATACAGCAAAGCAGTCTCCCGATAAGTAACCAAACCATAATTCTCCATGGCTCCAGCAGCAAAATCCGGGATTGCAATCATATCCAACTTTGGCAGAGAATAGGGAGTGGCAAAGTAACTGTCGAATTATCATAGATAGTTAAATAATGAATAATAAACGATGCAGCATACCGACACAGTCAAGCAAATGAGCAAACAAGAAGATTAACATATAATCAACCATTACTGATATATGAAGGATGGCCGCTTGAACGACAGTCTCAAGACTGCAAGTTTTTCCTTCATTGGGACTTTATACCATTAATATTTGGGCTGCATGGTGTACAGCTTTATTTTGAATTCCAAAACCCACAATAAAAGATTTTGAGGATAAAAAACAAAACTTCCCCTAGAATCCTACATGGCAGTATGATGTCTTAGTCCAAGCCTGACCATCCTAAGTTGAATTTCAGTGTATAATCAAATCATGTCTGTCAGTAATTAAAAAAAGAAGACAGAAGCAATTTTTAATAAAAATTAAGAGACTCTTTAAGCATCTCTCGCTCTGTCATGCTCTTTGGGTAAATGGTCGTGACTTGAGACCAAATAAAAAAAACGTGTTTTGAACCAGAGAGGTGGATTAACGAAACTAAAAAGATATAATGTTCTGAATTATTTCTGGTAAATTTCCTATTTTAGAAACAAAGAATTGAAATGGTTGCATACTTACTCCTTGAATAATTCCAAAGTTTTCACAGCAACATGTAATGCAAATTTCCCCTGGTTTGTCTTGCCAATTTGACAATACACTCGGACTTTGACCCCTGTAGAGATTAGATTGAGTTAAGAGGAACAGGAAAATCAGAACTAGCAATACCTATTATTAGGTAGCAAAAATAGTCATACCATCCGAAGTATGATCTTCCACATAATCAAACAAACCAACAACGACTGCAACCAAGTATGTAGACATGATTGGGGATTCTTGATATGAAACTGTTTTGAAATTTCCATCATTTTTTTCTTCAACAATTGGCATATTAGAAAGAGCAATCAGCTCCGAAGGCACATCCAGTGTGATCTTGAAAGTAGCCTGCAAGATCAACATCCAGTGAAAATGGGCCTAGCCTTAAAAGTACTTATAATTTCTGAGAGCAACGTGAATCCTAGAATCCATTCAGACCTGTACTATCCTATCCTTTTATGGCCTCACCAACCAAGCCATGAACCAAATAAAGAATTATTATTTAAAGTAATAAGCTTTCTTTATTGCAACAAAAAATATTCTACTGTTATAGGTAAAAAAAGAATAGGAAAGGCAGATAAACCTTGCAAGCAGGTCCATCCTAACATGGAAAGCATCGCCTGAAAATGGGCCTAACCTCAAAAGTATTTATCATTTTTTAGACCAACTTGAATCCTAAAATCCACCCAGACCTGTCCTAATCCTCTTATGGCTTCTCCAATCAAGCCATGAACCAAAAAAAGACTTATTAATTAAATTATTAAGCTTTTACAAATACTCTACTGTTATAGGTGCTTATAAAAAGATTCATTTAAAATGGATGAGGAAAAGCAGATAAACCTTGCAAGCAGGTTCATCCCAACAAGGAAAGCATCGCCTGGCATCAGCTGGTTCAAACTGTGTAACTGCCATATTTTTCTTCTCACCATTATGCTCATAGGTACTGCATATGAGAATATCCACATAAATAATTTAAAAAGAAAAGGTAAAATTTCTGATTCATAACAATTAGAAAATTAGCAATAAGTTAACAGACCATGTAATTCGGTATATGTTGAATTGTGTTGGGAAAATACAGGTTTTTAGAATCAATATGGTTTTGAAATGACTCAAATGAGTGGTTTAAACAGAATCAAGAAGCCAAGAAAAAAAGTAAGTTATGAACATCAAATAATCAGTGATCAACTTGAAGCATGAAGCCGAGTTCAACTTAATATTTTTGCGATTTAATTCTTCAGGAAATTTGGCAACCAAAGAGAACCAACCAAGACTTGCCTTCTGTAGAAGCCTTTCATTCTATCATTCAAGGTTCCTTCAAACTGAATGGCCAGGACTCCCAACCCAATTGGTACTGTCTCTGGGAACTCCAATACCAAAATCTCATCATCTTCAAACAATGCAACGCTTGAAGGCTTGAGAACCTGCATGGGCATCCTAAATCAGCAACACTTTACAGGGTCACCAAAAAAATAATGACAACTTTTCTGAAATTGGTGCAAGAAATGCTTAGTTATCAATCTTAAATTTTGTCTAGACACGTCTTGAAGATATTTTTAGTAACATATTTAGAGTCGGTGCCCCACACTTTTAAAATGGCTGAAATGGATGCAAGAACTGCATCGTTATGAATCCCAATTCTTCTAGACAGTGGTGGAGCCAAATTGTTATGATGGGAAACATACCATAATTTCTATTATAAATCATGTCCATGAGAAAAGCATGCCAAAATTAAATAATTCTTAATCGTTTCACCAATATTTTTCCTTGACCTTTCATTTCTAAAGAAGTAACAATGGGACTTCCCTCCATCTGATTAAACTCTCATTATCAAGACTTTTATAAGAAAGTCTTCTCCACATATGCCAAAACTACCTAAGACAAGATTCTAAGCTCTTTTCTACGATAGATGTTACCCCAACGTTCTCTCTAATGCATTTTTTCCTTAATTCTACTTTATCTACTCATCCAACCCAGTGTTTTAAATTATGGTGGCAACTGCGACCATTGTAATGTTTATTGCAGCCATTACGACCACATCATTGTGATTCGGTATCACACCAGGTTTGTGTTGTGACACGGTTATGACGGTGACAGTAATATTGCAGCCACATCACTGTCTACAATTTGAATCACTGATCCAACGCACCATTCTCATTCCTCCTACTCTTTGATTGACATTACAAAATTTCGTAAAAATTTTCTTAAGCTTGACTAATCACAAATAACAGCTACATAACAAATAGGGATAAAAACAGAACAAGATTAGATCAACGAACTACTCTTACTATCAATAGATGTGGAAAATTGAAGTTCCGATCACAGATTTGGTTATTTAGCATCATAAATATAAAAATAACATGAATCGAAATGATAACCTTAGAGGAATCGCGGTTAGTGAAAGATACGGAAGCGTTAGTGATGGAGAGTTCAGCGGCATTGAGGACAATGAAGGAGGTAGCAGCGACGATGTTGAGGTCTACGGCGACGGAACCAGCGAAACGACATGCGGTGAGGTCAGGTTTAAGCGTTAAATCGTAGCGTTTTGGAACGGCGAATTTGGGAAGACGAGCTTGTCCTTTGAATTGATCCATTCTGATTTGATTTAGTTTCTTTCGAATTTCGAATGTAACCCTGAAACAGAAATGGATGTAGCTATTTATGGATATAGGATTTTTTTTTTTAGAGTGTAATAGGTGGCAAAAAGAATCTCACACCGATTTTAAGTTATTCTTCAACTATAAATTAAAAAGAATCATACTTATTTTTGTATTTATTGGATTTTGGATTTTGAGAATAGTTGGAGAAACAAATATCATCTCCATTAATGAAAAATAAGTACTTGATTTTATAAGTATTTTCAATTGCAAAAACATTATTATATTGTTATAAAAAGGGTAAAAATATCTTATTATATCGTTGTTTCATTTGTTTTTTATGGTAATTTCATTTCTATTAGAGGATGGAGTATCTCCTGGTGTGATGAGATAATTTCTCTTCTAACATCAGTTAGGCAATGATAGATGGTTATTTTTACCTATTTTAAAAATAAATAAGAAAACAAAAGGTAAAGTAATACAAGTGTCTATTAATGAATGAGTGTGAGAGGATAACTTCTCTCCTCACATCAGGACATATATTATTCTATTTTTATTAATAGAGGGGATAGTTACTTTAGTTGTATTAGTTGTTCATTCATTTTTTTCTCACTCACTTTATGTTCATTAATTAAGTGTAGTATGGATAAAGATTTACAATTAAGGAGAGTGACTCAAATGAGAACAGTTTTGATTTTCATATAAGAAATGTGAGAATAATAAATCTGATATAGGACTTACAACTAATCATTGATCATTATGATTAAAAATTAGTTATTGATCATACGATAATTATGTGTATATATATTTTAATCTTAGTCACACAAATAAGATTCAATAGTTTATATTAATTGTTCTTATTCCTCATAATAACGCATCGTTTCTACATGAGTAATTTTGTCGAGTAACCTTTGTTGAGCTCTCAATTCAAGTTAATTAATAAAAATTCATATTATCTTTTGTTTTATACAATTAATAATTTTAAATTATATTTTACCATTTTTTCAAAGTTATTTTCTCTATTGATAGTAATATCTTTTTACTTTTTTACCATTTTAGTATATATTTATTAATTTTATTTATAGAAATAATAATATATAATAGTAAATTTATTTAATTAAAATTTTATAATTAGTAAAAATTGATCATTCTAATTAATATTAAATATATTTGGATTAATAGAGCGTTATCATATGTAGGACTTAATTAGTTTTGATTATTTTGTTAGTTATTATTTGGATTGTTACTACCTTATCGTTTACAACGGTTTTTTATTGTATTTATTTGACTAATTCATATTTGAGTTTGATCAATCTTTATCATCTTAAACTTCTACATGGTAACAGTTTCATCATTCATGACATATTCGGTCACTATTCTTTTATCGAAAATTTGGAACTCCAATTAGTCATATCTCTTTGTCGTATCACATGCATTCATATCCTTTTTCCAATCTTAGAATCCCACTTACACGCACAATTCATTTTCTTTATATATATATATATATATATGTGTGTGATAATCTTCACATGGATAATATTTTTGGTAGCATTTTTTCTTTCATTAATGAATTATGTTAGTAGTGAATTCTTTCACATAGATGATCATTCTGATGATGATTATATGAATGTGTTCTATTTTCACCAACATTCACTTTGTGATGCATTTTCTCTCCAAAGAATTATGTTACTAATGGTTTCTTTTCCTATCAATGATATGGTGTTTCTACTAATGGTTTCTCTTCTCACTGATGATCACTCTAGTGACACCTTTTGTCCTCCTGATGAATTATATTGATTGTGACTACCTTTCATATCGACTAGGTGTGAGTAGGACCGGGTCCTACTCACTCAACCAAAACGACTCCATCATGATCGAGTCTAAACATGGTCGGGTCTCATCGAGTTTAGGATCGGATTCAGATTTAAATATTAGACCCGATCCATATTTATGGTTGGGTAGGGACCAAGAATGACTCGTTCAGACCCGTCTCATGGTTACTCACTTATCATGTTTGTATGTGTCTCTATTCAAATGTATAGAGAATAATGTCATTGTTTTTTATTGAAAATATCATTGATTCTCTAATTTTTTTTATCATCATATATACATGATTAATAATATATATTATTTTATATGTCAAATTACATATTCATAATAATAAATATTATTAAGAAGACTTTATCTAAAATGAGTATACATTATATTTAATCGAGTTTAAGGTCGGGTTCGGGTGAGACAACCAATATTTAAGGTTGGGTAAGGACAAACCTTAACTCATCAGAACTCAGCCTATGCTCACCCCTAACATCGACAATCATTCTGATGTTGATTATATATCTAAGCTTTATAGTTCACAACACATTTCACTATTTTTTGTGAAGCTCTTATAATTATTTGATTATTTATATTTTGAAAAGAATTGTTTCTAATAAGCTTACTAAGTTTTAGCTTGATGAATATGTTAGCTATGTTTGGATTAATAAAACATTATCATATCTAGGATTTAGTTAATTTTGCTTATCCTATTAATTATTATTTGGATTGTTATTATTTATTATTTATAATGATTTTTTGTTTATATAATTGTTGGGGATGTTAGAAATATGTTACTATATGAAGTCTCACATTGCCTAGTATTAAAATAAAGTAGAGTAATATATTATATATTTGATTCAGGTTCATTGTTCATTGTTAATATGTGCACCAAATATAAACATCAAATAGAAACACATTATGGGCAGTTGAGCTCATGTATGTGATATGACTTGTAATCATTATTCTCTAATAATATCTTGGTAGTCGTTCAACGCTACTGGGACATAGACACAATTGATTGAACCTCATTACTGAATCCCTTGTGTTATTCTCTTTTCCTTATACTTTTTTACTATTTAATTGTTCACGTGTTCCCAACAATTGGTATTAGAGCTAATTGGTATATAACTCTTGACCCAAGCATCAGGTTATGGCTAAAGAGAGTGAAAGCATGATGGTTAGACGAGGTGCATCAAGGGTACTGCGTAAGAATAAAGTATATGAGTTGAATGAGAAGAAAACATAGCGGAACTATGGTAGGGTGATGTATGTGTTGATCCAGAATCCCAGAAATTCATGTAACGTGTTAGGAACATGGTGGAGATAAAGACAGTGGTGTTGAGTTAGATGCTGACAATATCTTTGTAGATGTTGAGAGAATTTTCTCATTAGAGATGAGAAATGGAATATCATATTGATGTGTGTGCAACGTCATAGTGAAGAATAATAATCGTTAGCAGATCTACAAAAGCACAAAGGCATTGGCTGACTTTGATGTAGGTGTAACATGACAATTGACTTTGATGCAATGTGTAACACGGGAATTGGTAGAGATGCATGGTGTGACATGAGTATTGACTTGGATGCAAGGATGTGACACAAACATTGGTTAGCATTGCCGCAAGGTGTGTGTTGTGGGTATACTCCTTATGGTGGAGTATGATAGTTCCTTTGAACTAGGATTGTCGGAGTAGACAATGGTGGTAATAGTTGAGACTTTCCAAGGAAACTCCAAGGTTCAGTTTGACAGAGTATTGAAGAGGACGATTATTGGTAAAATTTTGTGTAGAGGTTTTATATATTAAAAGATTTCCTAGCAATAAGTAGTTAGGCGACATGTTCCATGTGATGACGGTACGTGAAGCTGCACTACAAGTTTGGAGAGCTAGACTCTTGGTAACATTGTCAAAGATACTAAGAAAGGCTTATGCGTAAAGGGATTAGACTCTTATGTGGAGGAGTTGTTACAGAGAATTAGGCATTGAGCAACGTCAAGTCATATATTCGCTAAGATGAAGATTCTTGTGAATATTTCCTAAGGAGCAAGATATTCGTCCATTTCAATCAAGGTGAAGATTGTTTGAGATGTTTGAGATATGTTATTATATGAAGTCGCACATTGCCTAATATTAAAATAAAGTAGAGTATCAATATTATATATTGAACTGCGATCCCTTGTTATTATGTGCATCATATATAAACACCAAATAGAAAACACTCTATGGACAGTTAGGCATATGGGTGTGCTAGGACTTGTAATCCTTATTCTCTAAAAATTCTTGGTAGTCGCTCACTGCTCTCGAAGATGTAGACACAATTGGCCAAACCATGTTACCAAATCCTTTGTGTTATTCTATTTTCTCTATACTTTTTCACTATTTGATTGATCTCTTGTTCCCAACAATAATAAACTATTTTAATTAACTCATATTTAGACTGAATTTCTACCATTTAAGAGAAAATGATGTGTGTGTTTTGGGTAAAAGAAGATCTATCAAGTAATCACCACACAGTAATAAGATTCTATATCATCTGACGAAAAAGGTAATATACTTGTGACATGAGTAAAAAAATATGAGAGCGATGCTGGAAGAGAATGGATAAAGTATATATGCTCTTGAAATAAAAAGTAGTCGAAAATAGTTTTCAAGCATGAATAACGTTATTATTTCGGATGATAAAGTCATTAATATCCTTAAATAGGTTAGCTTCTGCCGTTGCTTTTTTATTTTTCTTCTTGTTGATTTGTTTTGTACATTTGGTACCTTTTGATAAAAATGAGGAATATTAATACTTATTATGACTTATAAGGCAAGTAAAATGAAAGCAGATCCTCATTAGAGGGGGATGGAGATTAAGGGTGAAAACAGGCTCAACCTAACTTATAATAGATTTGGTCAAACATTTTTCATGAACATGTTAAGCTTGAGTTTTTAATAAGCATATTTCGTTTAATAGACCAGATTTTATGTCATCTGAAAGATATATTAAGTCTAACATATTATATTATTTAGTTATATTATATAATAATATTCATATAATACTATTTCAATATTGGTAATTGTTAGAAAAGTCTTATCAAAGCCTAGAGAGAAAATTAGAAAGGAGAGAGAGAAAAATTTGGAAGAAAATGATTATGTTATTATTCAATTGTTAGTTATGACACAATCACTCTTCCATATATATTGGAGTTGAAACATATCAAGAGATAATACAATAGCTATCAATAATACATAATCAACACTACTTTAATATTCCCCTTAAATTCTGAGCCATCCATACTACTAGCCGAGCTGAGTAGAAAAACCATCAGTAATCTGAAGCTTGTCTATGAGGATAGTAAATCTAGAGGTGGAGAGAGTCTTGGTAAGGACATCAACAACCTGATCTTCAGAAGAAACATGCTCAACAAGAAGTTGCTTGCTAATAACTTTTTCTCTAACTCAGAAAAAATCCAACTCAATATGTTTGGTTCTAGAATATAGAACCGGATTCTGGGAGAGTAAAATTGTACTCATATTGTCACACTAAATGACGGGAGTAGTAGCCTGAAACTGCAACTCATGAAGCATTCTTTGAATCCAAAGCAATTCATTTGCAGCAACAACTAAACTCATGCACTCAGCCTCAATAGTAGACTGAGCAACCCACTCTTGTTTTTTAGACCACCACGAGACAAGGTTAGGACCAAGATAAACAGAAGTACAAGATATAGATTTCTTGTCATCCAGATCAAATGTCCAATCGGCATCACAATAAGCATAGAGAGGAAGATGATCAGTCAAATAAGCAAGTCGTAATAACAAATCATGATTAAGTGTGCCTTTAAGATACCTAAGTATTTTTTTAAGAGCCTTCTAGTGTTTCTCTTGAGGTTGAGAGAGAAACTAACACACCTTGCTAATACTGTAGCTATTTGTCCTTTGTTATGTGGATAATATTATTATCACACGTACTTCCTCTTCCCTTATCAAACAACTCATTGATAAGATGAACTTAGCTTTTGTTTTGATACCATGTTAGAAAAGGCTTAATCAAAGCCTAGAGAAAGAGAATCAGGAAAAAGGGAGGAAGAAGAAGAAGAAAATGATTATGTTATTATTCAATTGCTAGTTATGACATAATCATTGCTTCATATGTAGAGGATTTGAAATAGAACATGGGAGAATACAATAGCTATCAATAATGCTTAATCAACACTACTCTAATAGTAATATTATTATATATCTAATTTTAATTTAAAAATATAAACAAAAATATAATATTATTGTTAGAGTTAGATAAGCCTAATTAAAAATAAATATAATAGCATATTTAAATGTAGACATAGTGATCTATTTCAAGAACATATAGTATATCAGATCTTTAAACAAACTAACAAGCCTGGTACATATCAAACATATGTTTTGAATTTTTTTAAAGAGGTTAAGAGGCTAGACTCGGACTTCTATATGTTATATAGATTTGACTTGTTTAAGACAAAGTCTAGTTTGGTCTAACCTATTTTCATCCTTAATGAGATAGTACCTTGTATACTTGATGACGATCCTGAGCCCATAAAAATAATAAACCCAATTCTGAGTCGATAGATGTTGGCATAAGATACAAAAGTTGAAGTTGTTTACTCACATAAACACCATTGACTCAATCTCCAACTCCATGAGAGTCAATAAGATAAGTTCTTCATATTCAACTTCTCTTTATGGGAGTTACATTTTAATCTCAAACTTTGTATGACTTTATGTACATTTCCTTTTTTATTGGTGAAAAGAATAAAACATGAATTAAATATATATTAACTTTAAATTTTCTAACCAATAAGAATGAAAAGGTACATAAGTGACCCAAAGTTTGAGACAGAAGATGTGATCCCCTCATTATGCACCTCTTCAAGATGCATACCATACTTGCTTCAACATGTTTGATTCATTCTAAAATCATTCTTAGATGTTATTCCATCTATTTTACCTATATTAAACCATATCTTCATTTTTGAAGGTGGTACTTTGAGAAATTCATGATAGGTCACAATGTTTTCAATGAACCAGGCCTTTTCTCCTTATAACAACAATAGAAGTTATGTATTTGTGATGATATAAATAGGTTTGAGTAGAGAGTTATACATTTATATATTTATATGTTATGTAAACCTAATATAATAAGGATAATAATAACCGCAAATACAAATCTTATTCTCTAATACATAATGTTAGTCTCTCAATTGGTCGAACATCGTTATTAAATTCATTTAATTATTATCTCTTATATATAATATCTTTTACTACTTGATTACTCACTTATTCCCAAATACTATGGCTTATAGATGGCTCAAAACATAAACAAGAGCAAATAAAATAAGTTAATCAATGGTTGAAGCATGCAAACTCCTTTAGCTATTTTTTTGTTCTTAACTCATCCTTAAATAGAGTAATTGGTTTTCCAAATTTCTTATATTATTATACCTTATCTCTAATCTCTTTTACTATTTCATTACTCTCTTATTCCCAAATATTTCCAAATACTTATTATGACTTATAGAGGGCTCAAAACATAAACAAAACCAGATAAAATAAGTTAATCAATGGTTGAAGCATGCAAAGATTTATAATGAAAGTATAATATCTATATATTATAAGTGTAAAGATTTATATACAGTTAGTTATCATATATCATTTATTTGTATTATTTTTTTAAGAGTGAATGATGACAAAACATGAATGTTAAATGATGTAGTATCAATATATAAAATGCACACATTGTCAATGTATACATTTTTTATATTGTAACCAATATTATGAAACCCGAGCCGAACATCAAACCGGAAGAGATCTCACATTAGGTTTAACTGGTTAAAACGTCGGGTCATATTGATATTAGTTATATATAAATACAAAAATTTATATAATAAATAATTATGTATAATTACATTGAAGTATCATATCTCTATATTTTTCGATTGAAGTAAAATAAAATATTAGAGTAGTATTCCGTTTTTTTTTAAATTATGTGAATTGTTCTATTTACTTTCCGGATTATTTGGTTTAACCAAATTTAACATAATTGGATTGATATTTCTCTAGTTCAAAACGGTCTAACTCCTCATTCAATTAATACTACAAACCATGATTGTTCTCAAGTCTGGTCAGAAATCAAACATATGGACATGGTTATCCAGTTCTCATAACATTGCTTCAAACAATCAATATGTGGAAAATGGAGTGCATAAAAATGAAACACTTCTACTATCAAAGTCATTGGCTATTACTATTAAAGTGTTTTCCTTTTGTCGTGTTTGACTATCCACTATTATTACTTCAAACAAATACGCTTCTTCACATTTTTAGCCAGTTAATGGAGATTTATATATCAAGGGATGTATTAGTGTACAATAATCCTTTGAATCAAAATGAAGAGTAAAAGATTAAAAAAATGGTAAAACTAAAAATTTGGTCCTCTAACTTATTTTATGTTTTAGCTGGTCAATAAGTTACTTTTGTTTCAAACAGATTATTTAAATTATTTTCTATTTTTAAATTGGCTCTTTAAGTTATTTTCTATTATAATTTAGTCATTAAATGTTTCCTAATTTATTTTAATGTTTTGTATACCTTTAAAATATTTTAATTTATTTTAATGTTTTTTACACCTTTAAAATAGGAAACATTTGTTTTTTTCCATCTTGCATTAATTGCCACTTTATCACTTTGCCTTTTTTTAATATTATATGTCGTTTTTGCATATCATAAATGATTAACCCGTTTTTCCATATGTAACCCTTATTGCATTAAATATTGAGCGGTAAAGTGAGTGATTTGTAGAGATATTTTGATCAAAACACATTATTTTACATTTATAATTAGGAAAAAAAAATGTATACATTGATAATGTATGATTTTTATTCATTATCATTATATTATCTATTATTCATGTTTAATTATTATTGACTAATGCAAAAATTAATTCAAATGAATTGTGTATGATATAATGATTATGTATAAATTTTTATACTGACAATACATAAATATTATACTATTATAATTAACACTTTCATAACTATCTTAATATGTACGTACCTAGCCGAACCGAGTCGAACCGGAGTTCAGCTCAATAAGGATTGGTTCAGCTCAAAACTCAACTTGAGTTCGATACGAGGTATTTTCTTAGCTCGAGTTCGGTTCTGTTAAAGTTCGTGAACTGTTCGGCTCAGTTTGATTAGTTCATTTGGACAACTTAAACAAATAATTATTTTATTTAAAAATACTATAAATTTTTTATACATATAAATATAATCATCTTTATATATATATAACAATAAATATAAAAAATAATGTATAAGTCATAATAAACATAAAAATTAGTTTATATATATATATATGAGCTAGTTCATGAACCTAACGAGTCGAACTGCATCCAACTCGAGTTTGGTTCATCTATTTAACGAGCTCAATTTCCAGCTCAAGTTTTGGTTCATGAACCAAGTCTATCGAGTTAAATAATAAATCAAGTTTTGAACGAATACCGAGTTGGTTTGGTTCATTGTCAGTCATATATTGATGTATTACACTAAAGTGCTGAATAAATTGTAGGACAAATAAAATGCTGGTTTTTTGTTTTGAAAATAATATGGAAAATGCTTGATAACCTAAATTGATTCAATTAATTTGATTTAGAAATATTAGAAGTATTCAAGTGTGAAGTCCCAATTTAAATAAGATGCGATAATTGAAAGAGTTTATAAATAAAAACTTTGAAACTTTTGTCTCCCATAACTCGATAACAATGAACCTCTTAGATAGTTTGACCTCCCCAATCCCATCTCCCAATAAGTGGTATTAGATGCCCTAAGGAGGAAAATACGTAAACTAAAGTATGTGAATATTCAAGTGGATTTAATATAAAATGATTCAAGAAAAGTGTGTAGTACTCATAGTTGATGAGAGAATAATCTAATATATTTTTTGTACGATCAAGAGTATATCATTATTATGAGGTAATGAATTAATCTCATTTCGCATTGTATGGTGTTCTTTCCAACAAGTGTCGTTTCTAAGAATCAAACTCTTAGCATTTTGGTCATCCTGAAATCTAGTAGGGTCTTCCACTGCTAGATCAACATTTTGTTGGTTGATATATTTAAGTACAAGGTAAAATATTGAATAAAATGAGATAAATAAAAGCATTTATAAGGGAAAAGGACTCATAAAAATTATAAGATTTTAATTTAAATTGTGGTGTGGAGTGACTTGATAACACAATTAGTACCTCTAATGGTGAGAGATTCCCCATTACAAAGACTATAGATTCATTATTATTTGCAATTTTGTAGCTTAAAAAATAAACCATTTCAATGTAAAAAGATGGTAACTTTCGTAGTTTGAATAAATTGATCTCTTTGCATTTAGTAGTTTGTTGAGATTTTAATGTATTTTGCAATATTTTAATTTCTCAATTTTGGGCATTCTACAAAGGATGCAAGAGAGAATGAGGAAAAAAAGAGCCGTTGCCATATTTTCTAAGGGCAATGAGATCCTATGAAAAAAAGAAAAATTTTAAAAATAAAAATATTATTCTAATTAGTTCGGGTAGGAAATAAGATATAATTTAAAATAAGTGATCTCAAGACACCATCTCAACTTGAGATCATGTAGGATACTATCCAATCAAATATTACTTAGAGATAATAACATGTATCACAAAAAATATTTTAAGGGTTCAATTCTTCAATTATTTTTTAATTAACTAAGTTCAATATTTATAAATCTCATTTTTTATCCTCACACAAGGGTTCCTTACCATAGAAAGATTTCAATTCCATTTGAACATACCATGAAAGTGATCATTTTTATCCTCTAAGCTAAAATAATATGACAAGGACACAATTTTTCATCACAACCTCTTCATAAAGTGTATGTTTCAGGAAAAGGCAATTCTTAAAATTAGCACGTAAATTAAATAGTAATTAGTAAAATGATTATTTTTTCTCTAAAAATTAGTCTCTTTATTACTCTATTATAATAAAGCTAGCATATTAATAAAACATTGATTTAGTTGTATAATGTAACATTAGATCCTTAGAATAATTAAAATGTTAAATATTTGATTCTTAAGAGTAACACTTGTTGCGAGAGATTACACAATCCGAAAGAGACGTAAGTGTCACTCTTCTGGCCTTATCAAACCTCCATACAATTTGTGAAAAGTACTAGTAAATTTGGTCACCCTCAAATATCAAAGGAAGTGGGTGATGAAGAAATGTTTGAAAAACAGAGGGATTCAATGATATTTGATCTTCATAATTTTGAGAAAAGAAAACTTTTCCTAATTTTGATCTTCAAAGTCTTTATTGCATTATGGTCTATTTGGAAGTTGATTATTAGAGAGCATTGGATTGGAAGGAAAATATTTTGGAACTATAAAATACACTTGTGAAATAACTTTCAATATGTTTCAAATTGCGGACTGCATAACGTGATGCAGCCGCAATATTGCAGTTGCAATGAGCGTCACAACCACATCACACTACAACTGTGGTATGATAGTGACTCACAATTATGCGACCATAACGGGTCGCAACACAACCACATTTGTGTTGCATTAGACCGCAACACAATCATATCAACCGCATCACTATTAAAAATATTTTTTTACTCATAAAATATTTCACATCGAAACGGTCGTAATCCGCATCGTAACGGCTGCAATGACCGCAATAGCAGTAAACGCAATTGCAATCGCGACCGAAGCGGCAATTTAAAACACTCATAAACCCTCATTTTTCCTTCATTCCTCTCTGTTTGCGGGTTGGTTTTTGATGGATAATAGAGGGAAGAAAAAGTTTAAAAGTCATGAAATACACTTATGATATGACTCAAACCTTCATTTTGTCTTCTTCCCATCAAAAACCCAACTCGGAAATAGACCTCAATCGGACATATCAAGTATTTTTCCTTCAGCAAATTCAAAATCACAATACTCAACCTGCTAGAAAAGCCACACAAAAAAAACATGCACCACCATATAGTTTAAAAACCACATTAAATTATGTCTTAAACATGTCTATACCAAATGATATTGGAATCTCCACAAAATAAACAGAACATAGGCTTCACTATTTTATTATTCACCAGGAAGTGTCTTAGACTCTTAATGATATAGGAATCACAAGGGTCAATAGCACATGCCTTAACCATAAGAATTAGTGAAGGCTATGACCTTAATTTCCAACTTAGGTAGGAACTGGATGAGTATGAATGCCATCATAGGTTGTTATCACATACGTTGGATCATCTCTGTCTCTTTCAACTCTTTTCTTCACTGGGCACCCATATGCAGAACACTTATAGTAGTTCCTGCAATCAAATCAAATATTCTTCACTACACTAGAACTTTCGAAACTATTTTTTACCAAATAAAAGTTCCATAATAATGCATGCATATATATATATATATATATATATGTTTATATATACCTTGGAAAGGGGCTGCTTTTGACCATTTTCTTCCCATACTTTCGCCATTTGTACCCATCATCAAGCACATCCACCTCAGATTTGGTTTTCAGTATAATTCTCTGTTCCTTCCGTTCAGGTGCAGGTGCATTGATGATTTCACCTATATGTGACACAACCAATGATATGACAATAAGCAAAAGAAAACAGAAGCTAGAGATAAAGCAAATTTATGTAGAGTTATATTAAGATGCTTATATAGTTACGCGTGAGTTTGGCACAACAGTAAAGTTGTTACTTAGTAACCATGAAGTCACATGTTTAAATTTTAGAAACAGCCTATCTGCTGCTTGCAGAATAAGATTGCGTACATCTATGCTCCTCGAACCCTACTTAATGACCAAATAAAAATCATATGGTACAATAATATAAACTCCATTGCTTTTACTTAATGATGCAGCTTCATAGTGATCTTCCTATGAACTATATCATAGTGACCTTCCAATATCAGTGAAAAAAACATGGAATTAATATTATGAGTGGCAATGCAGAAATTTTAATCCATATCAGCTATATATTTATATGTACATACATAAATTTATAATATTACATTAAAATATGTTTATATAAAAACATATTAATTAGTGACATATATAAAATCCTAAGATAATAACATCATACTACAACAATTAAACTTCTAAACTTCAATACTACAAACAAAACATTTCTCTTTATAACCAAATAAGTGTTCAACCATTAGCATTTCATATGATTTTACATTCCATTTTTTATATTTATGGATAATGTTTAATATTTTCTTTCTATTTTATAAAATAATCTAGAATATAAATGCTTGCAAAGGAAAAATGTAGTAAAAATCATGTCAAATAATAATTTACGTTTTGATACCCTTAGCTTCAAGGGTGGAACTTAGAAGAATGTAGTTTTATTTAATAATTTTTTCATAGACTCAACTATATTTGATACCAGGTTATGGTCCTAAAGTATATTTGATACCAGGTTATGGACACTCAAGTTCTGTTAAATGATAGTATAAAAGGTAATTTATTATGTAGTTTTATTAAGTATGTAACAAAGCAAGAAGATTGAGAAAGAAAGTGTAGTGTTTCAGGTTACCATTACATTGTTGTTTTCTATAAGTGGTAATGGAGTAGATGATCCAAATCCCGTTAGTTTGAGTATTTATGTATGGTCAGGAACAATCATAAGTTGAGATTATGCAAGTGCACAGTGAAACTGTGATAAAATATTGGTCTGAGACCAAGTTGAATTGGTAAAGTGTTGAGTACTGCCAAATCTCACATTTTTGTCGAGCATGATGAAAAAGTTCAACAATAAAAACTATGACATGTGGAGCTCCCAAAGAAATTCTATTTGCTCGACCAAGATCTTTGGAATATTATTAGTGGCATAGACACAACTTCACTAACGAACGAGAAGGAGAAAAGAGAATGGAAGATTAAAGTTGACAAGACAATGTACATGTTATCAATTGTTACAGAGGATGAGTTCTTAGAGAGGATCAAGAACCTGACAACACCAAATGAGGCTTGAGATACCTTAACGACATTGTTCGCTAGGAAGAGCGATGCTAAGTTGCAGCTATTGGATAATGAGTTAATATCACTCACACAAGGAGACATAGAGGTAAGTCGGTGCTTTACTAAAGTAAAATTTATTTGTAATGAGATTGTAAAACTATATCCAAAAGGAGTAATTTCTGAAGCAAGAAAGATGAGAATAATTAATTTTGGATTAAATTTAAAATATAATGGTATTATTACTCTCATTCGAGGATGGGACAAGGAACCTACTTTGACAAAGTTAAAGAGTATCTTGGCTAATCAAGAAGCTTTGGATAATCAAATATTTAAAGCTTCGATCAATGGGGAAGATAAAACTTTATTTAGCATAAGGGGAGCACAAAGAGAAAACAAGGCCCCTTTGAAGTTTAGTAACAAGGGAGAATGCTTAAAGAGATGAGAAAGTTGGCAGAGGAGTTGCAAGTATGAAGGATGTCTACAACAAGGAGGACCTAGAAAACTCTGATATAGAAATGATTCGGAAGAACATAAGTACCACAAGAATAAGGACTAGTGTTACAATTGCAAAAGAAGAGGTCATTGGCTAGAGACTTTTGGTTCAGGAACGCTGAAGGAAATGTAGTTTTCTCCAACTACAAGAAAAATGAAAGTGAAGAAGAATGTGACCTTGAAGCATTAGTTGTGATTGATGAAGAAAAGTTGAAAGGTGATTCTTCCAAGCTAGAGGAGTTAGAAACTTTGCGCTCTACGCAAACAAAAGAGATTGTTCTTATTACAACTAGTGATAAATCAATAAACCACAAGCATGATTGGATTGTTGATTTTGGTTGCTACAACCATATGATAAGAGATGATAAGAAATTATCAAACAAAAAAATAAAAAGGATAACGTGCGGTGTTAACTGTTGACAACGCCAAACTGCCAATTACAAATGTTGGTGAGACCAAAGTAGTTCCTCGCTAGAGTTCTCATCCATTACAATTGCAAAATATGTACCACATACGAAGGATGATGAAGAATTTATTGGCAGTTTCTCAACTTAAGCTTTGGGAAATTATATAGTGTTTGGACCAGATAATGTCAAGGTCTACATGAATTTGAAGCTGATTGGGATGCCAATTATGAAAGGACGACGACTTGGGTCGATATAAATAATGTCAACAAAAACGACTTACGTAGACAAGACTAGGAAGAATGAAACTATTGATTTATGGTATAACTGTTTAGGACACATGAACTATGGGAAACTCAAGAAGATGATGAAAAATCCCTACTAAAAAGTCATCCTTAACTAGAAATAAGAGATGAAGTAATGTGCATCAATTGTCAATATGGTAAGGCACATAAACTTCCTTATGGTGATTCATAGTTTCAATTAAAGGTGTCACTTTAGTTAGTTCACTCAAATGTATTTGGACCAATAAAACAATCATTGGTGAGTGAAAATCGTTACATGATAACCTTTATTGATGATTATTCTAGATATGTCTATGCATATTTCATGAAAGAAAAATCAGAAGCTTTTGAGAAGTTTAAAGAATTCAAGTGGCAGGCAAAAAAGTGAAACAAGGCAGAAAGTCTAGTGTGTGCGTATCGACAATGGAGGAGAATAAACCTCATGTCAGTCCTACAAAATTTTTGAGGGGGGCAATATACAAAGACAATTAATATGTCCTTAGACACCACAAAAATATGGAGTTGTCAACAAAATCGACATTTAGCATATTTTTCATGTGCTAAGCTTATGGTCTTTCTCAATATTTCATCTCATTAGGCATATATCAAATCAAAAATCAAAAGTCAAAAGTCAAAACAACCACTCTCTCCACAACCTTTATTTCCAAGTTATGTTTACCAACATTTCACTTTTTTCAATTTGGTAGGGCCTCCGAAATTACTTGTCAATGATTAACTTCTTTTAATAATAATATAAAGGAAATAGTGATTATTTCCTTTTCAACCTAATGTGTACATGATTTTTTTTAAATTTGATCTCCAAAGTTTCTTTTAAAATTTAAATTCATCCCTACTATTAAGTTTAGTGTTAATGATGTGGTTTCGCTCTTCATCTTCATGTGTCACTTATTTTTCTAAGTGCTAAATAACCTAAGTAGTTAATATGAATAAGTTTCTTAGCAATTTTAAATTTCACGTTTAGGAGTATTTTATTGCCCTGAACTTTCATGGAGGTTTACCTAAAAATTCCAAGAAAGATTGAAGTTTGAAGGACTGAAAAAAGATATGGATTCCACCTGATATTAAGTGCA
This sequence comes from Lupinus angustifolius, assembly GCF_001865875.1. Classification (NCBI taxonomy): domain Eukaryota; kingdom Viridiplantae; phylum Streptophyta; class Magnoliopsida; order Fabales; family Fabaceae; genus Lupinus; species Lupinus angustifolius. The sequence goes on along the minus strand of NC_032011.1, from coordinate 23,698,312 downwards.
ATTCTACCCATAGACTTTTCCTTGTTATAATTTTAGATCAGAGATAAGATCAACCCTATTGGACCCTCAAACTTATGATAGCGGAATAAATAGATCCCTCACTTTTTTATTTTACTGTGTACAATTATATTTGTTGGTTGGAGATTTCAAGTTGAGGATTACTCGTATTGGTAGGAGTTTGGTGTTCCAATTATTGAAAGAATCTATTTCTCAACTAAATGCTTACAAACAGACAATCTAACATTCGGGGAAACAAAATACAAAAATCATAATTTAACTATTAAAGAATCGATCAATTAAACCATACCATATTCAAAATAGACCATTATATTTTCATATCAAAGTAAGAGCAGATATCAGGGCAAAACCCCAAAGAAAATTTAGGGTTTCTTACCTAGATCGGAAGATGATGCCATTTTCTCCCTTACGATCTTTCTTCGATCTGAACCTTTTCGATTTCCTCTTCGCCTCGCCTCTCCTCTCCTGTGCTTCACAATAGTAAAGTAAAATATAAGACACTGAATCTTTCTTTCGCCGACCACTTATATATCTAGATAAATCTAGAAAGATCGAATGTGATATAGAAGCCCCATTGACCCATTACTTATATCTTGGAAAAGTAAACGACGTATTAGCAAGTGACCTGTGGGGTCAATTTTTTTCTTTAAAAATATATTTAAAAATCCTATTTCGGAGACTTACCATATAAGGAATAAATTATAAAAAAATGAGCTGAAAGGTTAATTATTAAGTATAATCATTTATGAGGTATTTTTATTGTGAATATCAGTATTTAAATAACAAAAAAACAATAGTATTTTTTGCGGTCAATAAGATAAATTTATATACGTAGAGTTATCGAAATAAGTCATTCATATACTTAGTGTTGCTATGCACAAAAGATCCAAATCTAAATATTAAATTAAAAGTATAATATTTATACATTATGAAAATAAATATTTATATATAGTTAATAATAATGTATTACATTATTTATCATTCTTTTCCATTATTATTTTTGAAGAGACGAATTTCACATGAATGAAAATAAATAACACAATAATATTACATAAAATTTTACTGTATTAATACATATTTATTTTTTTCTAGTGAATTAAACTTTTATTGAAAAACTAGACTAATAGTTGGTTGGTGAGAAACTTTAAACCAAAAAAAAGGAAGAAAAAAATGTAAGACGACACCAAGAGTTGTCGTATAATGAAAAGGACGAAGAAATGCACATTACGAAGAAGATTCCAAATGAAAATGAAGAAAACCATTGAACGAAGACGAATATGAATCGTAGTGAGAAATGATCATACTTTTCGCATAGAGAAGCAGCAAATGATTGAAACATGTATTGGATTCTTCTTCTGTACTTAACTTCAAGTGAAAGGTTTGATTTTAAATTTTAATTTAATAATGGAACAATATGAATTTACCTTTTTCAGAGACAATAGTATTTGATTTACATCATTATCTATGATATTATTTTCGGTTAGGTGTGCAAGGATCATTATCTAGGACATGTAATACTGTAATATTAGATTGGGGAATGAAAATTGTAATTTGTTGAAAAATTATAAGGCAAAACATGAGACATGAAATATTGATTCAGCTTATAGCTTTTTGGAGCTAGCTTTTAAAAATTACAATTTCTGTTTTCGATAAGCTATAATCTGCCAAATAAGCTATAAGTTTGCTAGGCTAAACACAGAGTTGTATTGGATGATGTTTTGTTGAAGCTGTTAGATTATTTGCAGGTCAGTTACTTTCTCATATTGTATATAAGCTACCAACAAGCCCCCACTTGATTCCCAATGTCGATGTTTCGATTCTTGCGAGCGACATTTGTTTAGAGAGGCAGCCACGAACCCTGAAAGGGATTAGTTCCTTACCCAAAAAGGTGAGGGGATAACTTGGTAGTACAAAAAAATATTGTATATAAGCTGCATGGTTTGATTGATGTAAGCACTTTCACCCATTTAGTAAAATTCAGGTTCTAGTTTTCTCAACTCTTACACTTCTCTGTTCTCTGCCATGTTTTTTCTAACAAGACACTTAATCTTAGGCAGTTTCACTAGTTTGATGATGCAGAAGAGTACCTGAATGATGATTTCTTGAACATAGATCCCAAGGCTCCTTGTTATTCTAAGGTGGACTGTGATTTTCTTATCTATACTTGTATGTTCTTATTTTCTATGGAGCTTATACTGGATTATCTGTTTGCTTTGGCATGTTGTTGTAACACTTTAACATCCAGTGTTTTATTCCACAATTACTTTGTTCATGTTTTTATGTAGTTATTATCAGATTTATTATTGCAGATTCAGGCTATAACTTCTGGATTCTTCCTGCTCTGGGTCTTGCACTGCTGCTACAAAACTAGACCATCTGCTCCCATCTAAAGCAAAATAATCATTACAGTATAATATCTTGGAAACCAAAATAGTCATTACAGTATTATATATTGTAAACCAAACTAAATCATTATATACAAACCTAATTCATTACATGTATCAGGACCTAGTTTTAGATTTTGACTGATATTATTTGTCAATTTAATGCAAATTAAACATGGAGATTTTCTTTTGAAGTTTCAACTTTTGATTACATAGGTCAAGATACTGATATGGAAAGATTGAACAAGCTTGCATCTTTTCAGAGAAAGGCTCTCCAGCATGCTTTACTTGTGATTAGTTTGTTTATCCTTATCAATTCATTTTTATTCATCTTTCACTTTCTAGGTTCATTCTTTTCTGGGAAGGATCTTTCTTTTTTTGAATTGATATGGATATTAATATTATAAGTCTAACATCTTAGATTCTTTGAAAATTTAGAAATGTTCCTTAAACTACATGCAGTTCCTGCAGTTGAAAGAATTTTCTACAGTACATGTTCAATCCACCAAATAGAAATAAAAATACAGAAAAGCAAAGCAAATTATAATTTTATTTATAATTCATTCATATCAAAGCATGCATTACATCTCACTTAATCATGTTATATCCCATGATCATATTACAAAACTCATAACCCAAAAGACACACTATAGACTAAACAACAATATCATAAGTCATAACCATTATACCACTTTTTCAACATTCACTTGAACAAGCTCAAACTCAAGCAATGTGAACCTCAATAGTCTTAGGCTTCTTAGGCTCAGGAGGAGGCAATTTCTCAACAGTAACAGTAAGCACACCATCTTGACAAACAGCAGAAACAGAATCAGTGTTAGCATTTTCAGGGAGCACAAATTTTCTCATAAATTTACCAACCCTTCTTTCCATTCTCAGATATTTACCACCTTCTTTCTCTTCCTCCCTCTTCCTCTCACCACTTATCAGAAGCACATTCTCATCCTCCACCTGAACCTTTATGTCCCCAGATTTTAACCCTGGCATGTCTATCACAAACACAAATGATTTTGGGTATTCTTTCACATCTGCAGGAGTTGCAGCCATTGCTTTTGCATCCCTCACATATGTTCTACTTGGTGCATTCAGATTCTTCTCTGCATTTTCATCTGTGAGGTCCATTATTTGATGCAGGGTGTTGAACAATGGAGAGTCAAAACCCAACAACCTTAAATCCATGTTGCTTGTGAAATACTCTTTTGTTTTTGTTTTTGTTTTTTTGTTTTTGGAAGCTTTGATTTGTGTAGTTGTAGTGGCTATGAGGGGTGTAAGTGTTTTATAGAAGGGTGATATTGAGAGAGTGGAACAGAGTGGGAGGTTCTGGAGTGACCTTAGGAACTTCCAGGTTCTTCTTTTTTCAAATTGGAATAAATGCTTCTAGTAGGCTCCAGAATACATCATATCATATCATCTTCGATTAAAACCCAAATTAAATAATTTGATAAATATAATGTAGAAAACACAAGGAATTATTCTTTGATCCTCTATTGACAATTTAGGCTATCATGTTGTATTTATATAATGATTATCTAAATTATGATGATTATACACATGTCTATTTGTGAAAGCACATAAAATATTATGTTTTGCTCGTCTTAAATATGGATAAAATAGACTTTTGGATTATCTGCTAAACAATTAAAAATAAAGAAAAGAAAAAAATTATGATGTCATTATCACATTTTTAAAATTGCATATAAGAATGTTCAAAGTATTTAACATTGTATCTTTAAGTTCAATAATAAAAAATCAAAATTATGACAATAACTGCAGCTAGTTAAAAAGGCTCTCAGACAAATCAAACATTTTGGACTAATAAAAATATTTTTATGAGTATTAAATCTATATAATAACAGTGTAAAGATGTATACACAATTAGTGTATCATCTACCGTTCATTTGGATTACTTTTTTTAAAAAGTCAATAATAAATGTAAATAAATGTTGGATGATGCACTCACAATGTAAAGAACTCTTATACTCTTAGTATATATATCTTTTTCTCTATTTTTATATCCTACCTGTTAATTATTATGGGCGGACTTAGAAGACATAGCTTAAATTATCAATGATATTCATAGTTACACTTACCCATTAATTTTATAAATATAAATTTGATTGAATAATACAAAATGAATAATGTGATGTGTGTGAGACAATCGGTCCTCGTGTGATTTTTTTTATATTATCAGTAATACCATCTACCACACTCTTTCTCCTATAAGCACAAGCCCATGACTATTATTAGAAAATTATAAAATTTGGAAAATAATCTAATATCTGTATGGCTAATTCCCTATCAATTCAACAAGATTTGGAAAATCTATTATTTATAAATGCAACAATTAGAAAATGAGTTATGAATTGGCTCACTTTCCTAATCTACCGGTACTTGTTTAATATATATGGAAGTGTGTAATTTTTACTTATATTTTTAAAAAACAAAGCATGTGTATTTTTGTTGGTTGTTTTTATTACTTATTTTTCACTTCTCATTTTATCCTTCCAATTTAAATACAATACTTTCATCTATTTCTATTGACTTTTCATTGAATTGATTCTTTTATCATTTGTGCATCATTCATTTTTTGGATTGTCTAATTTCATTTTAATAAAAAAAATTAATTGTGTGTTAAATATCACATCTCTCTGATTTAGAAGAGATGACAAAAAATACACTGAAGATTATTAAATTTATGTTTCCTCTCATATGAAGAGAAAATGGGAGAAGAAGAGTAAAAGTGAAAGCATTAATTTCTCTTATTTATTATATAATTAAACAACACAAAAATTCAATTTATTTACATTTCTTTTCTCTTTTCACTCCTTTTATTGTTTCTATATTCTTATTTTCTTCTCTCAAGAAACTTTCAAATGTATAACAAGTTTTTAAAGATTTAAGAGTAATATTATATATTACTATATTATCATATTAATCCTCCTACGCATAAGAAAGTGACACATATTTCTGATAAATCAATCATTAATAATGATTTTCCAATAAATGAATATATAATTTTCCAATACTTCAATATTATTTAATGATGTGCCCCACCTTTGTTTTTTTACTAGCTATGGCCAATAGTAAAACAAATCTATTAACAATATAATAAAAAAAACTTCATCATGCCACATGTCACTTTCTCATTCCCTCATGCCACATATCACTTTCTCTTTCCCTTATGTCACATGTCACTTTCTCCTTCTCTCATGCCACATGTCACTTTCTCCTTACATTTTTTCTTTCATGCCACATGTCACCTCTTCCTCACATATTTTTCTTCCTACTTTTTATATATTATATATTTTATATGCTAATAATAATTTAATATTAATTAGTGATTGGTTCATGTCGCTATCCCACTAGAATTGAGTGTTTACAACATCTATATTTTGTTATGTTAAAAAGTAATAGTCATTTGAAATCATTTTTCACATTCAAATTATTTCTTTACATGAATCTATCTATATAATTTAATGATTAGCATTAATCTAAGAATAATTGTATTTTTTCACCTCATCAAAGTTTTTTGACATTTTTCGCACTGAATTTTAATATTACAGTTCAGATTCTTTGAATTTTAATTTTTATATATTAACAACATAATAAAAAACACTCCCTTATGCCACATGCCAATTTCTCCTTACATTTTTTCCTTCGTGTCACATGTCACCTCCTCCTCACATTTTTTCCTTCCTACTTTTTATATATTTTATATGTTAATAATAATTTAATACTAATTGTAGAAAATTCAAATTAAAAATTATCAATTTATTTTTCTTATGTGCTTAAACATGCAAATACACAAGTAAGATGTATATTCTTAATAATATGAATGTATGAGTAATATGTGCGTTTTAACTATGCGAATACATGGGTAACATGTGTTTTTTTAGTAATGTGAATGTACGGGTAACATGTGTATTTTAGCCATGCGACTGCACGGGTCACATGTATTTAATTACTATCATTATATTATTTAATTAAAAGATAACAATATTATATATATTCATGAAAAATATATGTATTTTAATTTGTACTATAACAAATCAATTATTAGACTCTTTTTATTATTTTGATTAAATTTATAAGAAAAAATATCTGTCATATCCTAACTTAGTGTGTTTTAATTTATGAGTTATTTTCATACAATGATTATTAGCTAAAACATAATCAAATAAATAACATTTAATTATACAATATTTGAAAGCTAAAAATATATTCAAATATTTATACACAATGAACATTAATCTAAAATAAAACATAAGCATTTAAGAGATATGCTAAAAAATCCTTATGACTTTATATGATACTTATAAACGTAATCACAAAAAATATGATGCAAAAATAACTCCTTATATTTATAATTTTATATAGAGAATATAGAGGTGAGATATTATCCAATACAATTTGAATTTTATTTATTGAGTTATTTAAGAATCAAATAATTTCTATAATCACACTTTCAACAAATAAATGCTTATACAAACACATTTATAATTGTTAATATTCTACATATACACTAAAAAATCAATGTTAATATTGCACCTATATGAATGGGAAATATGATGTTCCAATACATGATTTATTGATATTATAAAATATATGTATATTATATTTGCATTATGCATAAACAAAGAAGCGACTCGTGCAAGTGTACAAGTACACTGCTAGTTATTAATAAATAAAGTATTAGTTTGCGACACATGTCACATTCTTGTGAATAATAGGAGAATATATCATTTTTAAGATTTAAATTTATTTAGTGACGTGGCTACTTTGTTTTTTTTCCAGCTTTGGCCAATTGGAAAACAAGTCATTCGTACTATGCATGGACTTTTTATTGCTTGAAATAATGATTTGATATAATATTTATAATGTGGTGTTGAGGTAAAGATTTATATAGTTAGTGCATTATCCATAATTTATTTCTATTATTGTTTTTTGAAGAGTTAATAATAATTAAAAATAAATGATGAATGAAAGACTTGATAGTATATAAAACTCCTGCACTATTAGTACGTACGTCTTTTCCTCTAATAATTTTATGATTAATCAAGTATATTTTCCATTTATATTTATAAGTCAATTTTTATAAATTATTTAATGTAAATTATGTTATGATATTTAAGTAACAATAAATAATTTATAACAAATATATTCATTTATGATTGCACTCTATTTATTATTCTCTACGAAGCTAATGAATAGATAAAGTAATTTTAAAATTTTATTAATTTTTTATAAATGGGAGAATTAAGTTACTTTGATTTAATTTTGTGTTAGAAAATTATTACAGTGTTATATTTATATAATAATAATGTAAATATTTATACAAAAATTTAATACACTTTCAACATTTATTTATATTACTCATTTAAAATAATTAATAATAATTAAAAATAAATGATAAATATAAACATAAAATATATAAAAGTTTGAGTTTAAAATTAGTGCACTATAAAGTTTTTTACACTGTTAGTATTTATTATTAATTTATATTACTTTATTTGAGAGTCAATAATATTTAATAAATCAATAATAAATAATTTACTAACAATATAAAAACATTTATATTATCAATATATACCTATTAAATCCTAAAAGTTTAAAATGATTAATACATTTTTCGTGTTCATATTATATTCTACCCACAGGTAACACGGTGTGAAAGCAGAATACAAATATACAATGGGTGATACTGTTACCTTGGTCCTCGAACCCGCATAATAGAGACATAATCAGAACAGCTACCTATGTAGCATCGACCACGTGTCTATTTCGTTCATCCTAAAGGCCCTAACTTTAACGGTTTAACCCCTCACATGTTTCCAAGATCGGTCCTAAAAGTCAATAGTAAATAATACAATAATAATATATAAAATTCACACATTATTAGCACATATTATATCTTATTCTAATAAATTCTTGACACATAATAAAAATTAAAAAATATATATTTTCAGTCACTCAAAATTATTTAGTAGTATCACAATTTTATTCTATTGAATTGGAACATGATTGGGACAAGTTTGAATACAAGTGATATGGATTGAAATGTTTCTGCTCTTTTCTTTCTCTTATTAAATATTCTCTGTTTTCACTTTACTACTACATACACCATCACATATATGGCAATACCTATTATATACCTTACTCTTCTGAATCCTCTTGTTCTGCCCACTAATGTTTCACCCTTTTAACCCTTCCCAAATCTGTCTCCGTAAAAAGAAGAAAAAACAGATAAACCCCACTATTTTTATTAGCCATTTTCTTCAATTTTACACTCTTTTTTACCAACAATCATAAAGTGTTCACAATTGTTGCTTTCATATAAAAATCTGTCCTTTTTTTAGAAACAAGCATACCCATTTCAGATTTAGATAATTGGGTGGATGAATTCAAAGTTAGTGGACCTTCCAAACGATCACCTTTGATTGTGATATTTGTGAAGGAAAGGTGTTTGATATTTATTTCCTTCCAAAAGTGGCTAAGATGGGTTTAAGCACAACCAATGATGATTCTTCTTCTACTTCTTCTTCGGAGATTCACATCCCAGAAGAGATAGATTGGCACATGCTTGACAAATCCAAGTTTTTCTTCCTAGGTGCAACCTTATTCTCTGGTGTTTCAGCTTTTCTTTATCCAATGGTTGTGTTAAAGACACGCCAACAATGTTCTTCAACACAATACTCTTGTCTCAACATGTCTTGTGCCATTATGCGCTATGAAGGGTTCAGAGGTTTTTACAAAGGTTTTGGAACTTCTTTGATGGGAACAATCCCTGCTCGTGCATTTTACATGGCTTCTCTTGAAGTTACAAAGAGTAATGTTGGCACTACTCTTCTTGATTTAGGATTTTCAGATACAACAGCTAGTGCTATTGCTAATGCTGCTGCTGGTGTCACTTCTGCTATGGCTGCACAATTGGTTTGGACACCAATCGATGTTGTGAGCCAAAGACTTATGGTTCAAGGTTGCAATAATAGCACCAACACAAAAAATGTACTAACCAATCTTAACTCTGAGAATTACAGGAATGGCTTTGATGCATTCAGGAAAATTCTATGTGCTGATGGAGCTAAAGGACTCTATAGAGGGTTTGGGATTTCTATATTGACTTATGCACCATCTAATGCAGTTTGGTGGAGTTCTTACTCTATTGTCCATAGGCTCATTTGGGATACTTTTGGTAGCTACATGGGTAAAAGGGATGATGGGAATTTGGTAAATAGAGGGTATGGTTTTAGGCCTGATTCTAAGGCAATGGTGGCTGTGCAAGGATTGAGTGCTGTTATGGCAAGTGGGGTATCAGCAATTGTGACAATGCCATTTGATACAATCAAGACAAGGTTGCAAGTGTTGGATAGTGAAGAAAGTGGGAGAAAGAGGCCTTTAACTTTTGTGCAAACTGTGAAGAGTTTGGTGAATGAAGGTGGATTGCTTGCTTGTTATAGAGGAATGGGGCCAAGGTGGGCTTCAATGTCAATGTCTGCAACAACCATGATTACAACCTATGAGTTTTTGAAACGGGTGTCCACAAAGAGTGAAGAGTAATTGTATGCCAAATGTTTTTTGTTTTACTACATTTTTATAGAATATTTGGGACAAGGTTAGATTTATGTGAATATGGATGAACATCAAGGAATCCTATGTTTTAAGGTAGAGTAGAGAAATGTGTGTACAAATAGAATGTTGTCTCAAATATGATGAGTGATTCATTTACTCCAAAAAAGTTTAAAAGAACTTATTCTTCATCCTAGCCATCAATTCGGAAATCTAATGAGTGAACCCGAAATTTTGGGGATAGAGGGACTTGAACCCTCACGATTTATAAAGTCGACGGCGAACAAATTATATCAATTCGGAATTTGAAATTACTGTAACTGAATAAACCTTTTTTTCAATTAGTGAGTAGATCTAAATCATTAGATTTCCCTAGAATTGATGGTTATGATGAGGAGTAAGTTTAAAAACTTACTCTAAGTGGATCCCTACTCCTCAAATATTGTCAAAATTTGTTTAATAAATAACACAATCTGCGTATTGAAGTCTCAGCTAAAAGGCTAAATTTTCTTTGATTTTTTATGGTTTTTTGTTTGATTCATTTGAGTGCTTCTATGATACAACGTCTTCAGTTAGGTGTAATAAATTGCTACCACTTGAACTACCATTGTGGATGATACTCAATCACTTAGCTACTATTTTGTCTTATGCACCATCCTGATCACTACATACCTATAACTATCCGGATCAAGAACATCTTCCTGAGCCTCAAACGCTTGAACAAGTTTTTGTCTCCAAGTCTTCATTAAACAGTTTTATAAGAAAAAGAAAGTTTGTGTCATTGAAATTGTCCTAAATGGCATTTACTTTTATATATTTTGCTTTTAGTGGAGAAGTTGAATAAGCTTCAAAGTTAGCACCATTAATAAATATAAGCTTCATTGTTTTGTGAGTTAATATCAATGTTTTGTTGTTAAAGCAAATCTGATATCCACAACTTTGTGTCACTTCATGTATCAGGAGATGTCATTGGTCAGAAAAATATAAAATAATTATAATTTTAACTTAAATAATTTTTTCAACCAATCAGAGTTGATGATAAATGGAGTAATGCAAAAAATGAGATATCATATGTGATCCCTAATATATAGGAGCTCCATCTTCTATCCAAGAGTTTATAACCCTGCATGTATCTTTTCTTTCTGGTTGTGATCATAAAAGTACAAAACATAAATAAATGACCAATAATAATAAAATTGTAGACATATTAGGATAAAAGATGTGGTCTTTGGATAGAAATGTAATGTCTCATATGACAAGGTTTCCTTGTGTTCTTTCAATCCCTAACTATTTTGGTAACTTTATAAAATCGGAATAAGTAATGTTATATCATCTTACAAATTCTCATACCCACAAGAAAGTGACATATATCACTCTTAAACCAATCATTAATAAACAAAGTATTACTTTATCATTTTCTTGTAGGTATGAGAATTTGGTTGGAAAATATATCATTTTAGAATTGGAATACATACATTCAATACATGCATTCAGATGATAAAGTAGCCAGATATTTGATTTGCAAAAAGTGACTGACACATGCCAAACTTGAATTAGAAAAGACTAAGGTTATGGCTCATGGGGAGAAAATATGAACTTCACTGAGATTAACAAAGATACCCTTATAGACCCCACTATGTTTAAGGAAACGCATAACACAACAACATTTAAGTTCGGTTGTAGCACAAATATTCTAATAGGCAGTAACTCATGCCTAATGTAACATCTGAAAAAGGTTGCCTGAAATTGAGAAATGTTAAAAAACCTGACCAACTAAACAATATATAGCAGTCATAAAATTGGCAGGGGCATAGATTATTCACCATCCTAGTCACGGTAAAGGTCGAGATCTCTTGTGGCTGCAAGACGGACATTTGTAGATTTTGATATGATCAGCCCTTGCCTGGGTAATTTTGACACACTTTCCATGGAACCACCTCCCGCAGACATCACAACAGATCCAGAACTGCCCAGTTATATAGTTCTCTCCACATGCCCCACATTGAGTCTCTCCATGGTCCTCCTCATCTTCCTCTTCAAAACCATTCTCATCCTCATCTTTTAATTGCACTGCTCTGGAATTCTTAGCTTGAGGTTCAGAACCTCCCTGCAAGTGCCAAATCAAAAAGAGACCGTCACAATTGATACCAATAGGGTGCCGAGATGGCAATATTGTCTGTGTAATCATTTATCCCCATTTCCCAAGAAGAGTTCCTACTTACTCCAGCACCTAATGTCTAAAGACTCTAAACTAACAATGGAAACTTGTATCAAATTCAAAATAATTTTCAGAGAAAAAGTAATTAGCTTCGTTGCTAAAAGTTATGACATAAACAAACTAGCTTCATTGCATACCTTAGAGTTTGATTTAGGTTTGTTACTGCTATGATTAGAGACTGATGACTTTTCCTTTCCCTGTTTCTTGGCCAATCCTGAGACAACCTCAGATATAGTTGGAAGATCATTTATCATAGTAAACAGTCGTTTCCTGCATTTGAAGAATGAGAAGTAAATACTACTGAAAGATGACAACATATATCAAATTACTTAAAAACTTGAGAGGGTAAGCCATCTATTATAATCATGAGAGAAGATATGATGAAGCACTAATAAGCAATCTTAAAAAGGAAAAAAAACCATTAACATCAAGTAAATGGTATTAGGACCACTAAGAGCACGGATTCCGACAGTGATAGAAGTTAACATTATAAGTACCTCTAAAAATGCAAGGTTCCTAAGTTCTAAGTACTCACATCTATGAACATTAATAATCAGATAGTTAATTAACTGTGTTAATCATACGAGCAAGAATATTGGAGGGTATCACCCTCTTATGACGGAATTCCCAGATTAATCTCACCATCCAGAGCAATTGGTAATACGCTGGATATTTTAGTCAAGGATAGCAAGTTCCGCACACAGTGACCAGTTAAAAGAATGACAAAACTCTTAAGTGACTGTACATTATTGCTATTGTGATTATCATAACCAAACTGTTGAATTGGAGGGTTTTTAGGTAAGGAAGGCGGAAAAGAGAGAATAGAGAATCAGATGACAAACTTAACAATGCAATTTATGCTAATAGTGCACTCTTAGTCCTATTGTCCTAATTAATTAAGAAAACAAATTAGGGAATCTAAATATGAAATAAATCCTAAGAGATCATCTAGAATGCTATAAGATATTCTAGGATACAGCAATGATATTATAACATATTTTTTCATATATATTCTAACACAAGTATTGGACGCAAAAACATTGCAAGCCATGAAATATAGACCTTTTCCATGTGATTAGTACATATCACTTGATACTGTATGGGCTTTGTGTTTCACCCAAAGTTATTGAGTGGGTTCATCCAGCAGTATGGAACGGTCGTAGTATAAATTACAGATTCAGTTTTCAAATGTAACAAAAGTGGAACTGAAATTGAACAGTCCAGTGTTAAAATGTTCCTGAAGCTACATATTATCTAAAATCAGCCTTACTGAGGCCAAAACCACTACACGTCAATGACATACTATTATTTGAACAAACATCTTTTAAATATTCCATTGAGTTGCACATTAATGAAAAGCGGCAAAAAAAGATCAACACACCAATGCATTGAGAGGTACTATTGTAGTAATAAAGTATGATACAACCAAAAACCAAATAGAAAAGTCATATATTCATATTCTGCTTCAACAGTCAAAAAGTTTTCCTCGGATGAAACAAAGAATGGCATACTTAGAACTAGATGCAACTGTCGAGATAGCAAACAGGCAATTAAATGTATTAGGTAGAAAACTGTTCTCATGCAACTCTGCCTGCTTTCATTATGTGTATTTATTTGATATTCACCACTTGTGTCTGAACATTTATTTTTTATAATGTATTGTTTTAGTCTTATTTCACGTGCCAATAGAGAAGCAAAAGAACTGCACATGTTATAAATTTTGGACAATAATATGAAAACAATGTCAGTCATCCAGCTACCTGACAATAAACCTACGCATCTTCAGAGTTCAGATCAAACATATACAAAAGAAAAGAATAGACACTAACCAGCAGAATAAAACAATGTATAAATGGGAAAGGAAAATAATTACCTATCAGCCTTATCAAATCCAAACTTGGCACCGAAATAAAATGCTACAGAAAGTAACCATGCATCACTATGGACAGCAACCAAGGTAAGCCAGTCCTTTTGTTGCATCCCATCTCTTGCAAAGTTAATACCCAAAACTGGCTCTGGAAGCTCTGGAGGCACCTCCTCAGCAGGCAGATTGACTTCCCAGTGTTCAGTAGGAAATCCATAAAGGCAAAGATTTTCTTTGTCTGTGTCATAAAGCTCATGCAAATCAACTGAAGTTTCAAAAATAATTGCATGCTATATAAACAAAATCTATAAGAGGTAATTTGGAAGTACATTGGAGAAACGGATAAAATGACAAGCTGACAGATCAAAGACAAAATCCAGTATCAATGGTGAAATGTCCCTACCTAAGAGCTGAAAATGTTAGGTGGAGACCTACAGATATTTTTTTATCCCTAACACACGTTGTCATGCAAGAGAGCCTTTTGGGGCATGGGCAATGCAGAGCCCAATTTTACCTTGTGCTGAGACTAAATTTAATAATGAAGAATGATGGTGGCAAGGAGTGAACTCGTAGCCAAGTGGTCACAGAGGTTTTGATACCACATTAAGGACTGGCTCTCATTATATATCTAACAATGTTTTTCATACAACTAAAATTTTAATCAACGAGTTCATTTCAGTCAAAAAATCAAAATACATAAAATGCGATTAATTGATGTATCATCTAACTTATGAATTCATGAAAGGAAATTTATAATTTCCAATTAACATAAATGATCCTCTTTTATCATATTTTCGTATGTTTTGGCAGCAGAGATGAAGCAGCACCGCAATATGAACATCAAGGTTACAACTTATCCAAAGGGGCAGTGCATGAGCGTGCAGCTCGCAGTTGACGCGTGCAATATAAATATCAGATGAATGTTGACTGCATTCCATTTTCCTAACGGATACCCCACTAAAATGTAAATTTAAGAACAACATTTTTTGAATCCAAAACAATATCTTTAGCGAAGGCCTTAAGTCGTAAATCAAAAGTCATTCACACAGATGACAGAACAAACAACCATATTCCAATATGATGCTGATTGAGTAGTTCTCAACTTCCCTCGACCCTAACAGTTTACTTAAATTTCAAAACTATATAAATGTAATTCTTTCAACTCTTTACATTGGCAACGGAGTTAAGGACGGATGGTCCTGAATGCATCTAGAATGCATAAAAATTCAGATTCCTGCAACCCAGTAGCTAAGTCCCATCAGCAAAACGAACTTTCCGACCCAAGTACAAACAAATAAAAAGACGAAAGTTTTAAATGAAAGCTACAAACAGCTTAAAGAATTTTCCAATTAAAGATTCCATCCAGACATGGAAGCATATTGCTATTCCCATTTCAGCAGTGGTGGTGCCATGTTATGATAAGGGTTTGCATGAGCACTAGCTGAAAGCCGGAAACGTTTTAATTTCAACAATATGTATTATTTTAGGTTCAAATGCTAATTCTCATTATTTAAAAGTAATTCCACACAATTTTTTATATGTATATGCTATGTGGACCATAGTTGGGCCAAAATACCACGGCAGCCCACTAAGGGCACAAATCCTTTTATCTTGATTGGCATCCTCCATCCACAACTGATCCCAAAGCGGTGAGGATAAAAGGAATAAATCCGTTAGCTACTACCAAGAACTTTGATAACAAGCAAAGATCCCGATCATTATCAGCTCAACCAATTCTCATCATCTGGTTCAATTTTGCTCACGTGTAGCACACACTGACTTGACTTAAGAGTCCGAAAGTCAGTGCAGCTACACATCCCCCATTTTCGACACTGGAAATAGTGTGGAAGATGGAGGGCATAGCATTTCAGAGAACCTTCTGGTGAACATCCTGACACTCATGTAATATCACAAAACAGTGTGCATTAAGCGTCATTAATTTTTTGTTCCTAGAAAATACAAGGTAACGTCAACAACAGACTAAATAATTAACAAGCTAAAACATCTTCGGAATTCTTTAAAATGGTAAAATTTTAAATAAAATGAAAGACTACCAAAAATTAATGAAAAAGGCTAAAATGAACATGTTAAACTGTTAGGGTTTCTCTCTCATTCATGGTCACCTTACTCTACCAAACATCTTAAGTGCTCCATAAACCTAAAATGTCTTAATTACAAGGTTGAAGTTCGTAAAGAATAATTTAATAGATACAAAAAATATTGCCATAGAATTCAGTATAAGCACAAAAGGACTAACTCCACTGAATTGTGGACATGTCTGAGAATTTCATTTCATACAACAAAATAGAACTATAGCACATAAAAATAATTAGAAAAAACAAATAAAATTTAGATAGTGAATTAACAATTGAAAAAAAACAAAATCAGTAGTAAATTCACGTAAAAGCAAAACGAGCAAAAAAACGAAGAGAAAAAAACGAAGAAATTCATAACTAAATATATATCTATATATATATACCAGGATCACATTGTTGAAAGAAGTGTTGAACATCTGAAAAAAGAGAGGGAAACTAAAAAACGTTAGATAAGATTACATTTGAAAAAAATGAGTGAAGAAAAAGAGTGAGAGAAGTACCGGTGGTGAGGGCGTTGATGATGGAAGTTCTGCGGCCTTTGAAATCGGAGAAAACTTCCTCCACCGTGCGATGATTGTAGACAACGCTTCCTTCCATCACTGTTGAAACTGAAACTGTTAATGGAGGGAACAAAGCTGATAAACTATTTGACCCTTACCTTTCTCTCTCTCTCTCTTTCTTTCTTTCACCTTATTTCATTCGGAACTAAATTAATATATTAATCATATTTTATAAAACCACATGGGGTCCGTCAACCCCACTTCCTTGCATTTAAGAATGCAATTATATAATAAATTGGATTTAATACATATGTGATATTTATTTATTAATTATCTTTAACTTTAAAACAAAAGTAAAATAAATCAATAATGGATGATATATTGACAGTGTAAAAAAATTTAAACAGATTTTAACATTATATAGAAGTGCAAGAAATTTTTACATTATCATTATATTATTTGTTGTTCATATTTTATCATCATTAATTATGAAATAAAAGTAATATAACTGAATATAGATAATGTATTGATTGTGTATAAATTTTTATATTGTTAATGTACAAATATTATATTCGTAAATTTAAAGTCTTTCAAGTTTAAAAAGTTGAGAAAAACCTTATAACAAGGCTAATTATTTAACATTTAAATAGGATAAAAATTTGTCTTTAAATAAGCTATGATTTTAAATAAGTTCATCTTACACTAATAATTATATTAAAGTTGCATATATATATATATATATATTTATTAGTTATATTAAAATATTATAATATAAATATTATTATATAATATAATTAAATATGTTGGTATGTTATATTTAATCGGATGGTTTAAAGTTTGATAAGTTAAGCTGCATAAAAGATTTAAAAAAATTCAATTATGAAAAAGGTTTAATCTAACTTATTATAGATCATATAATAAGCCGAGAATAGATGATTGGACATGTTAGTGTCTCATCTATATTCTCATTCTTTTGTACAACACACTCACAACTTTAATTTCCAAAAATATATATAATTCAATGTTGAATAATCAATTAGCAATGAAGCATTATTTGTATTATTACTCTTGCTCATAAATGATTTTATTTTGTTGTTATGGATATTTTGGATGATATGCTTATTAATAACATGTTGCATTTAAATATTTATGACATTTTCCTTATGACATGCTCCTTTTCAAGGTGTGTGTTTGGAAATAAGACGTGGATCTCTTGTCATCTAATCCTACTAAAAATAATATATTTTTTGTACTGAAGCTAAGTATTTGTGACCTTTTTTGGAGTTAAATATGCTTCCAGAACGGTGGTCTTCTCGTTAATATCCCGAACCAATCAAAATATATCATTTAATTGAAAAAACTTATAAAAAATAAATTAATATTTTATATTATTTTACGAAATACTATTGAATAAGACACATAAACTTTTTGGGAGAGATAAATCCAAAGGATCGTGCTCATGTTTTGTATATAGTGGTTAGTCACATCAAATCTTGGTCAACTCCATCATTGTCATATATATGCAACTAGATTGCAAGTCATTAAATATATCTATGCTCATTGGGTTATGATGTATATTTGAGCGTTGTTAAAACCGTACGGTTATCAAACCGGTCAGGATATTGGTATAGTGATATAGTGGTTCAATTGGTGGTTCAATAATTAAACTGTATGTCGGTTAAACCGAACATATCTACTTATATTTATATATATAAACCTATAACAAAAAAATTCTAAATAGGTAGATACTCAAATTTATAATCTATATTCATAATCTACTCAAAATTCACATAAACAAACAACTTTAAGTTTTTAACAAATTCAAAGTTTAAATTACAAAACATATAACAATCCAAAAGTATCACTTAACAACCACAAAATATAAATAAATGACACAAGTTCACAACTCACTCTACACAATAAATAAATTAGGAGTTTTAACATTTAACACCAAAGAGTCAAAGTTGTCTCATATCGATATTATATTTTTGCACCAAATCCTATCTTCATACAGTACTCCAAAATTACACAATGTCACTGAGATTACACACGAATGTTAGGAACCAAAATGTGTAATCTAAGTATGCATTGGAAGCATGTATCTTGAAGTGTTGAAGAAGGGTTGGGAATATGAGTCATATTGTAATGAGTTTTTAAGTTTTTTTCAAAAAATAAAATATATGTGTATAAACCAGCCGGTTCACCGGTTTTGATACTTAGCCGGTTCAACATCTGTACCGTACCGGTTAGGGGACCGATTCATCGATTTTCCAGTTGAATTGGCCGGTACGGTATGATTTTTACAACATTGATAAATTCTACCTAAAAAGGTAAGGTTGAGAGATATTGAGACTAACACCATGTGATTATCTTTGGTATTGTATTATGGTAATAATGAACATGACTATGCTAATGTCAATTGACATGTTCTACGTAAATCTCACTAGGATCTCAACATTATTCCTCATATTGGATTTAAATTAAAGTATATTATCTATAAATCGTTAATATAAAGATTTATGTTGCTATTCAGTCTCCTTTCCTATCTGATACGATACAAGACATAGTTACCCATATGACATATCCGATCTCACTGAGCAAACAAAGACGTCAGGCCTATAATCAATATATTATTTATTAGAGGACGATTCACTTACTCCATGGGTAAGTTTTTTAAACTTACTCACCATCCTAGTCATCAATTATAGAGAATCCAATAGTTTGAATTAGTTAGCAAATCTAAATCATTATACGTACATAAAATTGATGGTTAGGAGTAAGTGGATTCTCACTCTATTTATTATTTATTTATATTACTTCTATTAAAAATTAATAATAATTAAATATGAATGATAGAAGTTATAATAACAATATAATCCGACTAAAAAACTCTTACTTATACATATTTTCTCATCTAATTATGCCCCATCAACCATCATATTTAGTATAGTATATTATTTGATGATGTTTGTAAATCGTCCTTAATATCATATGTTTCCTCTCACTGTAAGGAAAAAATATGTTATCTACAAAACAGGAAAAAAGATGTTATCTATAAAACTCTTATCTTATCCTTATAAATATTAATTATTTTTTCATTCAATTAACTTTTTCCAATTTATATATTTCCTTTTCCCTTAAGCAAAACCTCAATTTCAAATCTTAAGCATTGACTAATAGACAAACAATGCTATTTGTTAGAATAAAATACTCTCTAAGTTTAAAGTTTGAATTTTACAAATGAATATATACTTACTAAACTATTTTCAATATATATATTATGCACTAATGATTTATGAGTTTTATACATTATCATTGTATCATTCATATATATAGTCACTATTGAAAATAATGCATAAACGTAATGATTGTGTATAATCTCTACACTGATAGTATATAGATATTATACTCAACATTTTTTTAAATAATAATAATTAAAGCTATGAATGAGTTGAAGCATTAACAGATACTAGCTTATGTTTACAAATTTGATGATCTCACTTGGTAAGCTGGCAATGTTTGTTACTTAAGTTGTTCCCTTTGTCTTGTAGCTAAACGTGTGTGTGGATATGTAGATCTATTCAATAGATGAGTTACATTTTTAAAGTGTTGAATTCAAATGTTACGAGTTTGTGTTAAGAGTTTGTTTACGAGTTTAATTTTAAAGGAGAATAAAATATAATAAAGAATTTCAGAATCATTCCATAAATATATTTCATAACTCTTAAGTCTTCTTATTTTTATCTCTTTCCATCCAAAACTTAATACACAAACGAAACTAAAAATGTTATAAGTTTGAATTTCTCAAACATTCTGAGTTTTATCTCGTATGAAAAACGTATTATTAGAAGTAGACACCTTTTCTCTGATGCTATCATATTCCAAAAAAAAATAGTATCAAACAATCAAATGAGAGCATAAAGTGTTTCCACTCACCAAAAATCACGATATATATATTTATATATATATTCCCGACGTAGGTTAATATTAACAAAATAATTTTAAGAAGTTATTTTTCACTAAAAAGTAAAAACTTGTTAAATTATCTTTCATACAAAATAATTAATATTAAGATTTGAGAGGTAACCATAGTCTACGACAAGCACACATTTTATGCAAATCACGTGGAGGAAGAGTAAGTAAACATGTGCATCTAGAACAATCCAAAAATGAGAATAAGCAAATCAGATCCACCCCATAAGTTTAAACCTTGCCCTTAAATCCAAGGACACTCAATTAAATATTTTCTTGTCACCCAAGCTTCTCCATTTAGTTACCACAATATTTATATCAATGTGGGTATCTAACTTACCCTATGAAGACAATTGTTAACTCAATTTTTAAGTAGACAATTCATACACTAACTAAACTTTACATTTAATTTATGGAGAGCTTAACATATATGTACCATTGTGAATTTTTTTATATTTCCACTCATTTATCAATTTTGTATTTTCACATTAATTCATTTTATTATTTTTTTAGTAGTACCAAAAACATTTTTCACATTTTTTAGTAATGAACTAATTTTTTTTCGTGATTTGTGGCTAATCATGCCAAATGTCGCTATCAGGAATCGAACCATCGATATTAGGATCTAGTAAGTTCTTATACCACTAGACTAACTCCTTCTTATAAAACTAAAAAACAAATAATCACTTTATATAGATTTTTGTTAGTGAGTAGTTGAGATTTGAGAATTAGTAGTTTAGTACATGTATGCAGTTCTTGGGATGCAAAATTTTGTCTCCTACTTCTTCAACTCACACATGTAATGTAAGCACTCTCTTTTATACATTTCCACACACTTGATCACTGTCATATATTGCTCTTCTTCTATTTACAATCTTATAGATCCAACTTCCAATGAAAAGGTTAGTCCAATGCACGAGTCGTCACCTACTAAGGTTTGCGAGTGAGATGTAGACAGTCTTATATCGTAACTCGACAGACTAATTCTAGGATTTGAATCCTTAAACTTATAATCCTTAAGCATCGACCTTATTGTTGCGGCTGACTCGTAAAATTCCTATTCCTTAATAATACATTTTTTTTATAAATTCAAGCATGTAAGGTTACTTGTTCAAAGCTTTTATTTTGATGGTTACATTAATAGAAAGGTTAAGTTTGATATCACAATTTATTAACATGCATAGGTTTCTTAATGGAGGCTAACAAGAACCAAGTATCCATGGCAGAGAACAAAGTAGAAGTGGTGGTGGCAATTTCAAATGCTGGTGGAGAAAACCATGACTCCAAAGTGATTGTTGAATCGCCTCAGACAAAAGTTTTCAATGACAATGAGGTTTTTACAAAGTCACCACCTTTACACTGTGCTTCCCCTGAGATAAGGTTCACTCCTAGTCCAAACAAGACACCAAGAGTTCCTACTAATGGCAACCTTATCAGAAGAAAATCACTTGCAAGGTTAGTGTATTCAAAACCCAAATCAAGATTTGGTGAACAACCTTATACATTGGATGGTAGTGTCTTAGAAGAAAATAGTATTTCAACTTTGCAAGAACAGTTGGCTGTTAATTCACCATATAGGAACTCGATCGGTAAAGCACAGCTTAGTAAAAAGCCCGGGCCGGTTACTAGAACCGCCTCTACTAATTCCACCATCACGCCTAAGACGTCGTTGATTGCGTCTCCTGGCCTTGGTGGAAAGGATGAGGGTGAACTTATTTACATGAAAGTGGAATTGAGCAAAGGGAAACGGAAGAGACTAACGATTAAGGTTTTGAACGATTTCTTTGTGTTTTTGTTTATTCTGGCTAACCTGGTGGCTAGCTTAACAATTGAGAAAGTTAAAAGGACAAATATTTGGGGTCTAAGGATTTGGAGGTGGTGTGTGCTTTTCATGGTGACCTTTTGTGGCATGTTAGTTACAAGATGGTTCATGCATTTTGTTGTTTTCTTGATTGAAAAGAACTTTTTGTTGAGGAAAAAGGTGCTGTATTTTGTCCACGGACTAAAGAAAGTTGTCCATGTCTTCATTTGGCTCGGTTTAGTTCTCCTCACGTGGGAGCTGTTGATCCAGCAATCTGAATTGGCTACAAAAGTTCTGGATGGTGTAACTTGGACTCTTATTTCTCTGCTCATAGGAGCATTCCTTTGGTTGTTAAAGACATTGCTGCTCAAGATTTTGGCATCAAATTTCCATGTCAAATCTTTCTTTGATCGAACTCAAGAAGCGATCTTCCATCAGTATGTTTTACAGACTCTCTCTGGGCCTCCACTCATGGAAGAGGCCGAGAAGGTCGGGGGATCGCAAAGTATTGGTCAATGTAGTTTCAGGAGTACAACGAGTAAAGGCGCTACAAAGAAAGAGGTAATTGATATGGCAACACTCCACAGGATGAAACAAGAGAAAGTTTCTGCATGGACTATGAAGATTTTGGTAGATGCAGTGATGAATTCAGGACTCTCCACAATCTCTAATTCACTAGATGAAAGTTTCTACGATGGAGGAACTGAACAAATAGATAAAGAGATTTCAAATGAAATGGAAGCAATTGCCGCAGCCTATCACATTTTCAGGAATGTTGCCAATTCCACAATCTCTAAGTCATGCTACATGTAAGTATATACGCACTATGCTACTATCACTTCTAGATGCTTGTAAATGTGTCCGTCCTCTTTTTTTCTTCGTATTTTCCACTTTCGCCGCTCCTAAAAAGTTATCTCATTATGAATAGGTACATTGATGAGTATGATCTCCGGAGGTTCATGATTAAGGAAGAAGTGGATCTGGTATTTCCCCAACTAGAACAAGCAGAGATGGGACAAATTACCATAAAGTCTTTAACGGGCTGGGTGGTAAGGTCTTCTATATATTTTCATTTGGAATTTCTCTTGTTTTCGAAGGATTGAAATCCTGTTTGATTAGCAAAGATTTAACTTCATGATGGTTGTGTTCGAGTTCTTCAGTTGAAGGTATATCAGGAACGTAAAGCATTGGCACACGCCTTAAGTGACACCAAAACAGCGGTTAAACAATTAGGCAAGCTTGTGACTGGAATCCTAGTAGTGGTGTCCATAATAGTATGGCTTCTACTGATGGGGATTGCAACAACAAAAGTTCTTGTATTCCTCTCTTCGCAGCTAGTACTTGCAGCTTTCATGTTTGGAAACACGTGCAAGAATATTTTTGAAGCTATCATCTTCGTGTTTGTGATGCATCCATTTGACGTTGGTGATCGATGTGTTGTAGATGGTGTTGAGGTAATTTATAGTAGTCAACTTTTAGTTCATTTCTCAAGTTACAACGTTACGTATCACTGCACTAACGCCTTCGTAAAATCTGGCAGCTGCTAGTTGAAGAAATGAATATACTGACAACAGTCTTCTTGAAGACTAATAACGAAAAGGTTTACTTTCCAAACTCAGCGCTGGCCACAAAACCGATTAGCAATTATCACAGAAGCCCTGACATGGTTGAAATTGTAGAGCTCTCCATTGATTTTCTGACACCCATGGAGAAGATTGGGGTATTGAAAGAAAAAATAAAAGGGTAAGTTGATTATGTCTTGGATTAAATAAATAAGTTCCCCGTATTCCTTTTTTTCTCAGGGGACTTGAATTCACAAGCATCAAAAGCATTATTCTTCTAATGTTATGTACTTTTGTATGGTTTGAAGTTATTATTTTATCTATCTATTAGATACGATCGTACGAACTGATAATGTAAAAGTGATCCATTTTTTAGAAGTTCCTTCGAAGTTTTTCACTAACATCCACTAATTATGCATCTCATATGTGACTTGTAGGGTACTTATTAGAGTCAAATATTTCAAATAACATGATAGTGAATACTTGGATTATTGTATTGTAAACTATGATCTTGCTTTCGAGTCTAGGTACTTGGAGAGCAACCCACAATTCTGGCATCCTAATCACAACTTAGTAGTGAAGGATATTGAAAATGTAAATAAGATTAAGATGAATCTGGCTGTTATCCACACAATGAACTTCCAAGAATTTTCTGAGAGGAACAAGAGAAGAAGTGAGCTAGTGATGGAAGTAAAGAAAATAATTGAAGAGCTCAATATCAGATACTACCTTCTTCCTCAAGGTGTTCATCTCAGACATATGGAACCAGATACAACTTTACCCAAGTGATGA
This sequence comes from Lupinus angustifolius, assembly GCF_001865875.1. NCBI lineage: Eukaryota > Viridiplantae > Streptophyta > Magnoliopsida > Fabales > Fabaceae > Lupinus > Lupinus angustifolius. The sequence goes on along the minus strand of NC_032011.1, from coordinate 23,673,521 downwards.
TTCTAACTCTTTGCTATGTATCTGAAACTATGTGCCTCATGCCTTGTTTTGTTTTGATTGATCAAATACCTTCAATAATTTTCTTTGGTTGATTTAATTTGTGATTGGTGATAGTATTGCTTTACTAATAGTGCATGGAAATGTTGACAGTGTTGCTACATATGATATGAAATTATTAATTGATATGCTATGCATAACCGATCCTAAGCTCGGATGAAAGATGAATTTTGTGTTAGGCAGTTGAACCATTCATTTTACTTCCCATGCAAGGAAAGTTTATACAACCTTTAACTTTTTGACTTTCTGTTCTAAGATTGAAAAGTATAAACACAAACAGGTAAATTTGCAAGCATCCATGGCTAGAACCAAATATAAACACAAGCAGGTAACTTTGCTACAACCAAACTTTAATATGAGGTTGTTTAAAAAGATTAATCTTTAGATCTTTCCTATTGTTTTTGTTGGTGTCTTTCTACCTTCAAATATTAGAATAACACCAAATTTATCTATTTTCTTTATTGAGTCTTCTAACGGTCTTATCCACATATGCATAAATCACCTAAGCGTGATTCTACCATCTTTTTACACTAGAGCTACTATGCTTTCTTCACGAAAATGTGTTCATTCATACTTCTATATTGTCTATATGTCTACTCCTTCAAAGCAATACTCTTACCTCTTATTTTCTTTACGATGACATTATTTTTTTTTTGACATTTGATTGTCCAATATTCACCCTCATATAATATTATCAGTTTTATGGTTGTGTTGTAAAAAATTTCTTGAAGTTTTAATAACATTTTTCTATCACATGTAACACTTTGTCATTTCGTATAGTAAATTATAATAAGACATGATATTTAATCTTTATCTTATTAAATTTTATTTGTCTACCTCTTATTAAATTTCACATAATTCATCTTACTTCCACTTATATATAAAAGTCTTATATTTTAAAAACTTGATTTGAGCTTTCTATTTCCCATTTCATTCTTTGCAAAATAAAAAATGCATAACAGGTGAATAAGAATGACTTAAGTCCCAATCCCCAATCCCCATGTTAAACTTATCATTGAAAGAATAGAGAATCCATTCTTATTAAAGTATCACTCAATTAAAAAGAAAAATTACAAAAACATAAATTATTATTATTATTTTTATATTAGATATAAGAATTTGATTGACTAAGAATTATTGTGGACATAAGATCTTTATTATTCATTATTCTTCTAAAATAGGAATTATTTGTTCCAATTTTTTTTATCTCTATGTCATAATTTAATAAAATCACACTAAATAATATAAAAATATTATTTTATATTTTTATAATTTTTTGATTAAATACATATTTTAATTAACATGGATGTAAATTAGACAAAAAAGTATTTCATTCCTTCTTCTTCCGGATTATATGGTGAATATCTGCTGTCTCAAAATAGTGTATCAGTTCATGTGTCATTGTGATCGGTTGAAACTATATATTTAAATGACACAAAAGATGTGTCACTTCATGTATCACAACATCTTATAGTTAATTAATTATTTTTCTGACCAATCACAAGCAAACACATGAAGTGACACAAGATGTGCTCCGGGATTATATAGATGTTTCTCTCCCCAATCTCTTTGATGATATCTGCCACATAGGATAACCTACAATTGTCACGTCATCAACAAAATCTAAACTTAGCACCTCGTCATACGTTATTCTATCAATTTCTATATCCACTCCTTAAGCCCCATAACCCCATCGTTCTCATCAGAATCTGCAGAAAAAACTAAGCAAAACAAAAACCATCACTGAAAAATGGCTTCTACTTCTGTTTCAATGGCTTTGCCACTAACCACTGTTACTCAAAACAAGGTGATTCAACCATCTTCTGGATCCTTTTTCAAGCCACTACCCATAAGACAACAAAAAAGGACCCTCATTTCAGAACCACTATCAAAAACCAAGGGTGGAATTCAAGCATCTTTGAAGGAAAAAGCAGTGACAGTTCTTACAGTTGCTTCATTAACAGCATCAATGGTGATACCTGAAGTTGCTCATGCTGCTGGCTCTGATGTTTCTCCATCACTTCAGAACTTCTTGCTTAGTATTTTTGCTGGTGGGGTTGTGCTAGGTGGCTTATTTGGAGCTGTTATTGGTGTTTCCAACTTTGATCCTGTTAAGAGAACCTAGATGTATGGTCTCAATGTTTGAATTTTCTGTCCTTATTTCCCTTGTTTTCACTTTGTAGTTTATCTCCCGATTTTCGGCTACGCGACTTTCCCATTTTCGACTACGCGACTTTCCTGACAGAAAGTTTCTCCTGACTGTGAAAACTCTAATAAGTAAGAAATTATTGTATGATTTCTGACCAAATTCATTATTATTACCTATTTTATGTTTTCCTTTAACACCCAATAATTCATCCAAGTAGGTATTGATCATGCGGTTAAGATGTTGTTTTGTGTCATACTAAGAACAAAGTTGTCATGAGTTTTCATCACTTGAATGTTAGTCACAACAATGTATTGAATGTAGTTGTTTGATGTCAACTTACAGATCTCCTATATCCATTGGTGTCCCTAATGGTGTACCAAACCAATCAAAATGTGTCAATTAATTGAGAAAAGAAAATATAAAAAACATAAATTAATATTTTATATTATTTTGAGAAAAACTATTAGTTAGGGACATGGAAACAAAAAAAATTTGGGACAGAGGATACTTGTTTTAACATGTTTTGTTTGTTGCTTGCATGAAATGCTAGATTCGTTTTAAAGCAACTAGCACGATACACGTGCTGATTGCAACGTTTTTTTGCATCTAGTAATTTTAAAAGTTATTATAGCATAAAAGCCTAATTTAAATGTTACCTAGTCTAACTTGATGGAACAATGTGTATGTAGATTGTTCATCTTATCTTATCCTTCGTGCCCTCATCTTAGGTAGAAAATTGGTTATCCGACTAATTGAAGTTGTCATCACATTTTTTTTGCTGTCAAAACGTAAAAAAATCATTTTATGTCGAAATGTGTGTATGTAGTTGATTGTTCATGTACACTTGTTGGCAAATTCACTGTACAATTAAAGAATGTTTATCGCACTCCGATTTTTGATTATGCGACTTTTCAAAGTTGACGCTATATTTTTTGCAATTAAAATGTATAAATTTTAATTTAAGTCTGTTTTTGAGTTACCTAATCTTTAAATTAGAGATTTAGAGTCAGATACTAGAATTTTGTCTAATTATACTGAGATGATATACTTATTAATTGCATAGATAAATTTGTACTTTGAAATTGTTTGATTATTTTATTTATTTGTAGAAGGAAAAATATTTTTTTAACTTTTTTGTTGCATGTGACAATATATGATCTTACTCATGTATATCTATGAGACTATGACTATAAGCAATAGGAAATTAATATTATGTAGTTTTTAGTAGAAATTATATGTTTGTTTTAATTATTTTTATAAACATAAGCGAGGTAATGTGATTGTTCAAATGATAAGATGAGAAAAGAAACAAATACTAATAATATTTCCTTCATCTTTAATATGATTGTTATTTATTTTGCACCTATCAATTAAGAAATTGTTTTTTTTATTTAAAAAGAAAATATTTTGATATAGTATACATTATAGAAAATTTGTTTATTGCCATTATTTTCATTACATAAAATAGAAATGATGCATCACGATCTTTTATATGTTTTGAGGAAAAGAAGTGTAACTATGACCCTCCTTCACCATAGGAAAAAATAATTTATTATAAAAACTTGTAAATTCTACCATAATTAATCTTGATTGAAAACATTACATGATTACTATGTACCAAAAAACTAGGTTATTTTTTTAATTTTTTAATAAAAAATAGTAATATGATCAGTGGTGGAGGATTAATACCTGAACATATTTGTTGTTCAATAAGATGCATTGCTCCACGTGTTATTTGTTGTGATTGATCATAAAAATATTTAATATGTATTTTTTAATCAATCATAACAAGTAACACAATTTTTGGAAGAACACATGTATTGTATTTACCTACACCCAAATGACGTCTTTATGGAGATACTAATTGGACCTCACATATTTGTTTAATTTGAAGCTTAATTAATAAATATAGTCCAACTTGTGTGTCATTCTAAAAATTATACATAATAGATCTAATTCTTTTTTATGTGTAGATATTGATATTGCTTATAATAATATGTGTAGATGTAGATGTTGATTTTGTCTAATTATGTATGTATTGATTATATATCCTAAGAATACTTATAAGTCATTTGATATTGGTAATATATGTATTTTTGTCCAACAATTATATGCTATGGGTTTTAATGAGCAAGAAAATATTAGTTTGATATGTCAATTTCAACATTTATTATTGGTGTCGTTAGTCATTCAAGTTTGAAAAACTTTCAACAATATATCATTAGTCATATCTTGTTTTATCAAATTATTCGTCTTATCTTAACTATTATACAACAACAAAAACAACTAAACAAAATTAGGTAGAAAGATAGAAGATAAATTTATTGCAGATGACATAGTGATTAATATTGAAAAGAAAATAACTGAAATTTTTAGTTATAATATAATAATGTATGTTTCTTTATATTTTTCTTTACTAGATTAATTTTAGTTACAAATTGCAATTAAATTTTATTGTCCCTCCTACAATTTTAATCAAGATCTACCACTGAATATGATTATTATTATTATTAGTATTACTATTATGACATATAAAAAAGAAGAAAGACAAATAACATACATGTGACAACATATTAAGATTATACCAACTATGGAAGTGATGTAGCACATAAAAATGATGGGATTTGTTTTATTTTCTTGGTTTGTTTCTTGTTGATTTGTTGTGTTTTTTGTTCTCCTTCTCATGTGAGCAATATCTATATTCATAAAGACATTTCACACATATTGAAGACAAAAGAGAATCTTTCTCATTAATGTATTCGACCAATTGAAATATTTTTTATTCAAAGTTAAATATAGAATTGATTGATTTTATTTAAGTTGGGGTAAAATTATTTCCAGAATACATTGAAGATATCTTAATTTTATAAAGTGGCCGAATATCATTTTGATATTTATATTTATTTGACTTTAATCCACTTTGATCTCCATTATATATAAGTGAGAAATCTAAAATTATTTTCTCACTTAAATAAAAATTTTATGCATCCATATTATCATTATATAATTAAGACATGAACAATAATATGTTGTTGATAGTGTAAAGAATAATTAGTATAACTAATTTCTCTATTGTGGACCACTATCATGGAAGAGACATTTCGTGCTTCTCAGTCCATATTCTTATTTTGTTGTATTAAACAATCATTTTTATGTATTGAATGTATTTTATATTCGATGTGCTTTATATTATGATGATTTTATCTATATTAAAATATCATCTTACAATTAATGTTTTGGGATGATTATCTAAGATTACATGATTTTTTAATAGAAATTAGAAAAAATTAATTGGAAAATAGGAAAATACAAATCAGGATGATGATTATACAATATTTGGCTTCATATATGATGTAAATAACACAAACATATGTATGTAAAAGTTTTTTGCTATACCTACTATTTTTATTCTTGACCAACAACTTTCATCCGTATGTATATGATAATTTTCTTGTAGTGTCGGATATATGTTGACTTCCTCACTTTGCACACAACACCATGCTCTAACCTCAGTTAGATTCTCCATGACCCTATTTATATACACCCTCGTAGCATTTCATGTCCTTTGTTTCCCTTATTTGAATTATCATTCATCATCATATCTTGCACGAGTCAATGATCATTTTGGCTTTACAGTCTATGGTAAAAAGTAATTTGATGTTATGATAGGTGTAGAGATAAAGAATAAATTGAGAAAGCAGAAAGAGTGACCAAAATGGACCTTATAGTTTTTAAGGATAACCAAATGAAAAATGATAGGTAACATGTGATACTTTATTTATTATATTAATGATTAATTTATAAATAATATGTTAAATTTTATGGTATAAAATATTTTGTAGAAAAATATATTACTACTCTAACCAAATAGTAATTATATAAAATTATTTATTTTAGATAAGAGTACCATACTTCATTGCTTAAATGGAGTATCATAAAAGGCATTTACATCTATTGAGAGTGATAATTATGAATGAGGATTACCTATCATACTTTTGATGTATCATTATGTTCAAACCAACTAAAAGTTGCCACATATTTAAAAAGAAAAATCATAAAAGCAAAAAACAACTTTTTTGTATGTCTAAAATTTATTTTTTGTAAACAATATGACATATTTAATGAAAAATGAGTATTTTCTTGTTGAATAATTTTATATTATTGTTGATATATAACATAAGGATTTTTATGACCGTCTATACGAAAAATACTAAGGTGTTTATTTGTATCTTTTGTTTGAGTCTAATAAAATTGTTCTCCGGTTTTGATATGTCAAAACTAGTTGAATTTGCAAAGTTTTATTTACATAGTGATTTTTGTTCAACTAATTTGGTGATGCTCAGCTTGATAATCAATTTGAGACTTACATCATTAAAATGTGTATTAGGGTTGGATTTGCTTCTTGAAAAGGTATCAACAATATTTTAGATATGTTATTTGAAAGTGAAAGAGACATTATTTACTCATTATCTTATCTTATTTTGAACTTAATAATGATTTTATCTTTTGCAACAAAAGTGTTGAAAGAGTATTTTCAACTGTGAAAATTGTGAAAAATAGATTGCGTAATCGACTATGGATGAAAAACTGTTTAGTCACTTATATTGAGTTAGAAATATTCAATAACATTGACAAATAAGTTAATAATTCAACGATTTCAAAATATGAAGTCATATTGAGATCAATTATGAAATATAAAACTTATTTGATTAAATATATTAAAAATTTGTGATTTTAATATTAATGTTTTCGTCATTTTATTTATAATGATATTTATTGTTTTAGTTTTTGACATATGTTGACATCTCCGCATCTTAGATCCGTCACTGCGTACATCTCTCGAATTTTTGGTACATTTTCTTAATTTCCAATAAGCTTTTGATTTTTAAGTTTTTTTTGGAAATATTTTAAACTTATTAATTTTTATCAAATCTGTATATCATTATTATCCCCTTTACTATTTCATTCTCCTTAGCATAACATTTTATCATCAACAAAATATTTATTATTATCGAATCTCCATATTAGTTATCTGCCATTTATTACCATATCATTTACTTACTTATTTTCAATTACTTGTTTCTAACTAATCAACTAATATTCAACATGCCAAAACTAATAAACTAATTAGAACAAATCTACATATCATTTTTTTATAGTGACAAATGATATAAAGCAGGTGAAGAATGTCAAAACATACTTAAATATGGATACACGAGTAATTATTTTTTTTACCTTTATTAATTATTAGTAATAATTTATTACATGTATGAATATTATTCACTGAGAAGGTTATTAATATGAATTATAAAAATGGAAAATAGGAAATTTATTAATATCATCTCAGAACAAAATACTCGCTAGGAGAGTTAGCCTTATATAGCTGTGTCAATGTTTTCGACTCAAACATGATTGTCTCAAGTGCGAAGATACATCTGAGAAACAAAAAAATAAAATATTTATATTTATTCATCTAGTCAAATAGATTATAAACATTGACATTGTTTTTAATTATTTTAATAGTTACCAAAACCTATTAACATTGATTTTTTATATTAACAAAAGAACACAAAAGAAATTTATATCGAAGATAAAATGTATATACTGACAATATAAAAGTTTAATATGCTATCAATTCATCATTTATTATTTATTTTCAATTATTATTAACTCTTCAAAAAAATAATACAAATAAATAGTGAATAATTTATGTGTAAAAATATTTATACTGACAATAAATAAATAAATATTGCTTGACCCATTCAAAACTCAATTTGAAAATAAAATAAAAAATGTGAAAACAAAAATCATATTAAAGGAATAAAGATGCACGTCTCACGGAGGGAAAATAATAAAAAATAAAAAAACATAATCCATTTGTCGCTGTTCCCAGCACTGTAGACGGGAAAAGAGACATGAAGCACTGTACCGCAATTTCAAAATAAACACGCCAAAGCACAATTTCTAAGAGAAAAAATAAATTCAAAAACATGTTGCTCTAGTTGGAAGTTATTTCAATAATAATAGAGAAGATCCAAACTTACTGTATTTAGATGGTATAAGATTATATTTATTCAAATATCAAATGTTCAATTTATAGAAGTATATCTTTTATTCCATAATATGTGTCGCATTCTATACATTATAAGAGTCATGATTGATTAGAGAAATAATTAATAATTATATTTTTAACTTAAATGTAGTTTCTTCAACCAACCACGACATAACATGATGCATATTATTATGAGATAGAAAATATGTTATCTCGATTTACGGCAGCCGGTTATTGGGGCAATCACGTAACCGAAATGGATTAGTTTATTAGCAAAATTGTAAACTAAAGTTCTAAAACGCCGTCGTCTTCATCTGCCACTCTCTCTCTCTCTCTCAATTCAATCGCTTTCCGCACACACAAAAAGCACAAATCATCATTTCCTGTGAAACCAAATATGACAACAAAGTAGATCCGAAGATCCGATCAGATCCGTTCAAACTTCTCCATTCTCCACACATTCTCTGTAACTAACTCCATTGATTCCTTCTTCTATTGTTTCGTATCTGTAACAAAATTAGTACCTAGGGTTTGTAATGGTTTCGTTTTGAAGCTCAAGGTTTTTCGTCTATACAAAATGAACGACAAAGGTGTTTCGAGAAACGATGATTTGATGTCATTTGAAAATAAGATGATACGAGCGGGTCTGTTAGCGTCTTGCTCCAACCGCCGCCGCTTCGACGGAGAGAGTAGCTCCGCTTCCGCTGTTGCCGCCGCCGCTGATGATGATAATCTTGATTCTCATCACAAGCGTGCTAAAGTTTACTATGATTTCGAGTGAGTTTGTTATTCAAACTCTAATCTCTTTTTGTCTTCGTGCTTCGTATTTTTATTATGTTCTTTTGAAGGAGTATTTGATTCAGTGTTTTTTTGTTATTTATGTTTATAATTCGTTTCGGTGGAATTTAGCAATTGCCTTGATTGTGTATTTGAGTGAATTCTGCCAAGATTTTCAAGGCTAGGTTGTGTTTTCAAACCCTAAATCAATGTTGAATGGTGAAGGGGAAACTGGCACTGTAGGATATTGTGAAATATTGTATATCAATGCATGATTATTATTTTTTGCAGTGGCTTTCATGGTGATTATAATCATATTCGAAGCTTGCCTTTTCAACCTACCAATAATATCTATACTTGTCATGATGATTTTGGGGTGATGTTTACTGGTGAGGAGAATAACTTTGATTCTAGCCATGTGAAAGACAATGAAGGGGATAACTGTGACATGTCAGAAGTAGAACATGCAACCATCATAATGGATCTTTCGGATGACTTATTGCATATGGTATGCTCTGGGAAAATAATCATTTTTGTGCACTTTGTTGCTCTTTTAATGGAACTTTGATTCTAATTACTGATAATGGTTTTAAATTCCCCTCTCACCTGTCCCATGTAATTTAGATTTTCTCATTTTTGGATCATACCAATCTGTGCAAAGCTGCCTCAGTCTGTAAGCAGTGGCGAACTGCTAGTGCTCATGAAGATTTCTGGAAGAGTTTGAACTTTGTTAATCGGAACATATCTGTAGAGCAATGTGAGCTTTTTAACATTCAAATTGTTGCATATGATATAATGAAACAGTATTAAAATCTGAACATTTCTGGAAAAGTTTGAAAACATATATCAGTCCTTGTAAAAAAAACTGTTGCAGCAAACCTTTTTTTACATTCAACTGAGTGCTGGAAATTATACTTTGGGTCCCCAATAGAAGACCCACTTCAGTAATACCTTTCCCCACTTGTAAATGTGCTGATTTCAAGCTTTATCTATTTACAGTTGAGGACATATGTAGGCGTTATCCTAATGCCTTGGCAGTGAGCATATCTGGTCCTGAAATTCACCTTCTTGCGATGAAGGCTATCTCTTTGTTAAGGTGCGTAGCTACCATGGTATTTCATGCAGTCATTAGTCAATTAAGTTATATGTGGCTCCAGCTGATTATGTGTCCTTATTTTCAGAAATCTTGAGGTTTTAAAATTGGGAAGAGGACATATAGATGATAGTTTTTTCCATGCTTTGGCTGATTGTTCTATGTTGAAAAAACTGAGAATCAGTGATGCTACACTTGGTGGTGGTGTTCTGGAGATACCTATTGATCATGACAGTTTACGTCATCTTAAATTAAAAAAATGCCGTGTGATGCGCATAACAGTCAGGTGAATGTGTTTTAATGCTTAACAAACCTTTAGCTGTCTCTAAACCAATGAGCTAAAATGTAATAGTGTTTATTCTTTTTCAGGTGCCCACAACTTGAAACCATGTCATTAAAGCGTAGTAACATGGTACAAGCTGTTCTTAATTGCCCTCTTTTGCGCAAACTTGACATAGGCTCTTGCCACAAACTTCCTGATTCTGCAATTCGCTTAGCTGCAACTTCATGCCCGCAATTAGTGTCGTTGAATATATCTAATTGTTCATGTGTTAGTGATGAAACACTACGTGAAATATCCCAGACTTGTGCTAGTCTCAGTTTCCTTGATGCATCCTACTGCCCAAACATATCCTTGGAGGTATATTTTAGAATCTCTAACCACATTTTGACCATTTAGATTCAGTCTGACTTTGTTTGACATGCTTGTTTCCTCTTTGAAGTCTGTTAGACTGCCCTTGTTGACAGTTCTTAAGCTTCACAGTTGTGAGGGCATCACTTCAGCTTCAATGGCTGCAATATCTCACAGCTCCCTGTTGGAGGTGTGTAATTTGTCCTAGGAACTGATACATATATTAATGATGAGTCTGAAACCTTGAGCACTTATGAGTAAATGATGTTATTCCTATCACAGGTTTTGGATCTTTATAATTGTAGTCTATTGACTTCAGTGTCTCTGGATCTTCCACATTTGCAGAATATTAGATTGGTACACTGCCGCAAGTATGTTTTTGCCCCATTTTTGCTCCCTAGAAATTTTATATATTTTCATTTGTCTATTTTCGTTCCTAGCTTCTCTCATGCTTCATTTCCATCATATCTCATTTATCAATTGTTTTCTTTTCTATTTTTTTTGTAAAATTGTTTTCCTTTGCAGATTTACTGATTTGAACTTGAGGGCTATAATGCTCTCTTCTATGCTGGTGTCCAACTGCCCTGCACTTCAGCGCATCAACATCACTTCAAATTCACTTCAAGTACGTCGTCATTGTCCTTCATGTTTTGTTCACATACTCGTGTACACTTTAGAAGTCTAACTTATGGGCTGTGGTAACGCAGAAATTAACAATGCCAAAGCAGGGCAGCTTAAACACAGTAGCTCTGCAATGCCAATCTTTACAAGAAGTGGATCTCTCTGAGTGTGAATCTTTGACAAACTCTGTATGTGATGTTTTTAGTGATGGTGGAGGATGCCCGATGTTGAAATTATTAGTTCTTGATAGTTGTGAGGTATTTAATTACTTCTTGTTTGCCATTGGCTGGATTCGCTTTCCTGAATTTGCTTATCCATGACCTATGCTAGTAGAATGGATTAATGGATGTGTGGATTATCTTTGTTTGTCTTGTTATCTAATTCAATAACTGGCCATAACTCCATATTGTGATTTTCAAGTTGAAAATCTGCCCTACAAAGTTATTACTGATAATACTGTGGTATTATTTTAAACTGTGACTAACCTATGGAGTTATGATGAATTCAGAGTTTAACATCAGTTCGATTCACCAGTACCTCTTTAGTCAGTCTCTCTCTTGGCGGTTGCCCAATAACAAATATTGAGCTCAAATGTCCTAATCTTGAGAAAGTTATTTTGGATGGGTGTGATCATTTGGAAAGAGCATCATTTTGTCCTGTAAGTGGTGGTATTGATTTATTAGGTGCTTTCTATTATGTTTTGCTGGAGATGAAACTTCTTAAATTATTTTTGTGCCTTTTGATTTGAACATTTGACAAAAATACTAAATCTGTAATTAAGATGACCAAGTATCAGCATGATGTAGGTTTTTGTTTGTGTGATTTGTTGTTCCCATTCCTTAAGAAAAAATATATTTTTTGCTAGACTTCTGGGTTTCTACACTTATATAATGGTATCTGTAGGGCACTGTTGGGTTAAAAAGGCTTTGTCCTAGGCTTAAGAAATAAACTCAAGGAGTTTAACTTTTTATCAGTCTGATATACTGTAGCTAGAGGCTAAGTGCTTTCTTTTTCTTCACTTGTTTCTCAGGTTGGTCTTCGGTCTCTCAACTTAGGAATATGCCCAAAGTTGAACATGCTCAGCATTGAAGCACCATTCATGGTTTCACTTGAGTTGAAAGGATGTGGCTTACTGTCCAAAGCATTTATTAATTGTCCACTCCTAACATCTTTGGATGCTTCCTTTTGCAGGTCATGTCGTGTTTGCTATTTTCTTAGGTTTTCTCCTTGTCTGCCAAAATGCCAACTCATGTTTGTTGTTTGGAATTACAGCCAACTAACAGATGAGGACTTGTCCGCAACAACTGCATCATGCCCACTAATTGAATCATTAATATTGATGTCTTGTGCATCAATTGGTTCAGAAACTTCAGATGGACTCCGTTCTCTGCATTGGCTTCCTAATTTAACTGTTCTTGACTTATCATACACTTTCTTGGTAAACTTGCAGCCTGTTTTTGAATCTTGTTCCCAGCTAAAGGTAAGAGTTACCCTGGAAGGGTTTGTTCTTACTTTCAAGCACTAGGTTCTTAATTTTTTATGAGTCTTAATGTGTTAGCAGTGCTAATGAGGTAGGTTTTTACTAGTGTACTACAGTAGTACTTGGTATAAATAGGACTATTTGGTCCATGGATAGTGTTTTGTACTCATCTCATAACATTGTGTCATTATTTTTTTTATAAGTTAACATTGTGTCATTATAATTTCAGTTATTCACTGCCTTTCTCTCTTTCAACCTTTTTCCGTATTCGACATGTTGAATCATTGTTGTCTTAACCTTTTGTGATATTGTTTTTTGTCTGTTTCATGAAGGTGTTAAAGTTGCAGGCATGCAAATATCTCACTGACACCTCACTCGAACCTCTTTACAAAGGTGCTTTACCAGCACTTGAGGAGTTGGACTTGTCTTATGGAACTCTCTGTCAGTCTGCCATAGAAGAGCTTCTTGCTTCCTGCACAAACCTCACACATGTAAGCTTGAATGGCTGTGTGAATATGCATGATTTGAATTGGGGGTGCAGACGCGGTTGTGTGCAGATGAATGAGTTGGGTGCTGTTAACACCCCATTTGGTGCAAGTTCCCATGAGAAGATACCTGAAGCAAGTGAGCAGTCCACCCGCTTATTGCAGAATCTTAACTGTGTGGGATGTCCTAATATTAGGAAGGTTGTCATTCCAGATTGCTTCCATTTATTATTTTTAAATCTTTCACTCTCAGCAAATTTGAAGGAGGTTGATGTTACTTGTCTCAACCTGTGCTTTCTTAATTTAAGGTATGACTGGCTCTTATAAATATGTGCTGGTTTGTATCCTTCTCATATCAGATCTGATAATGTTTTAATTTTTATTCTCAGCAATTGTTCCTCTTTGGAAATTTTGAAGTTATTGTGTCCGAGATTGTCCAGTCTATTCCTTCAGGTATTATTAATCTTCCCTGTTAATTTTAATCTGTGGTGCAGCCATAATAATTTGCCGTTCAATCCATGTAGCTGACCCCACCTTGTGGGACTAAGGCTTGATTGTTGTTGCAGTCATAATAATTTGAATATTGATGCTTCTTTGGTGCTAGATATTGTTATTTAGAATGCTTTAAAATACTGTCATATGTTGGTTGTTTTTTCTGCATTACAACATTCATCACCTGCCATCGTACCTTGTGTTTGCTTGACTTTTTTAAGCCACTAATTTAAGGCTTCTGCTAAACTCTGATGGATCACAGAAGTCTTTTTTATGGAAAATGTTCCAGTTTGGGATTTGTTGTCTTCCACCAGGAACACAATATGCGTAAAACATGAATGTTTGTTGTGTTATCGATCTCACAATTATTGTTTCAATCTATTTATATCTTTGCATTCATCAATATTTGAAGTTGGTTATAGGTTTATTATTGATAATCATACTTCATCAATTTGTTTTATTAATATTTTGTGGTTTGGAAATTTGGGTTTGTAGTCTTGCAATATTGACGAGGAAGGTCTTGAAGCTGCTATATCAAATTGCTCTATGCTGGAGACTCTTGATATTCGCTTCTGTCCAAAGGTTAAACTCATTTTTTATGTTCTTTCATTGTGTTTGATGCTTTTAGTAATTTTAGCCGATTAACCTTTTAATCGATGATGATAGATAGTCTTCACTATTGTTTATGGTCACGTTCTTAAACTACTTTTTATATACTTAATGGTACTCTGTAGATACGCTCAATGAGTATGGGGAGGTTACGTGCAGCATGTCCTAGTTTGAAGCGTATATACAGCAGTTTGTCAAGTTGATGTACTCTGGACCAAAGATATGATTTTTCCAGTGCTTGTTTTACTTGGGGTAAAGACATACTTAGTAATAAATCTGGTTATTTCGTAATGTACTATATAAATGGCTGATTTATTTCATTGTCTGTTCGGCACATGTAAAACATGTAACTGTCTCTTTATTTTGCAATAATTTGTCTTTGTAAAACTTGCTATTGTTTTAAAACATACATTTCAAATTTTAATGCATATTTTATTTTAGAGATCCCTTTGTTGTTATGAGGAATGCTTGTTCCTTTGTGCAATAGCATGTCTGATACTGTAAATTATATTATTATCGTTTCTAAAGTGCAAAAGCCCATATTATAACTATTCCTTCCCCTTGTTATAAGCAAGATTGTGTGTGTATTCTGAAGTGGGACAGGTTTCATCACTTTCATGGGCGTGGCACAAAGTCCATTCTGCACTTTGATAATGTTTAGATGACTCCAAATTGAAGCCATAATGGTATGTGCCTATTTCAACAAGATCCACTCATGTTAAATAGTTTTTCATTTTCTCTCCATGTCCTATACTCATACCCTTCACCGTTTAAGCTACCTCTTCAACTAAGAATCCAAATCCTGATAAAAACGTCACTCTTGCTATTTATATTTTTACTTATTTTGTTCAGAGAAAACAAGAGATTGTAGAACTTATCTTATGCAGTAAACAATTGCTTGGACGTTTATCATGGACATAAGAACAAAATTCAAATGAATAAGATAATAAGCTAGTGCAATTTGGCCACTCACAGAATAGTCTGATAACGTTGAGAGTTTTAAAACTAATGCTTTAAAAAATAACTAAGTAAGACAAAAAATAATAAGTGACCATCACGAGACAAAAAAATATTAAGTGACCAAAGCGAGAGAGAATTAACTCAAGCAATCAAAGGAGTAAAATTACCAATTTTATTTTTCTATTTTGAAAGTGACTTTTTTCTATTAATTACTATTTTATATTAAAATAGATTTGAAATGTATACCCACATTTAGCATGTGAAATAAACTAAATGTGGTCTGCTGGGTAGCAAAATTGAATTTGTATACTTTTCCATGGGATTGAAAATATATACATCCATAATATAAGAGTTTTAATGATGATTGATCGGATCATTTTTTGAACTCAGATCCGATTTCAGACCCGATGCTAATCCAATCCTAAATATCAACGAGATCAACCTTTAAATTTGGACCTGATTTTAGACCCGATTAAATATAATGTATACTCATTTTAGATAAAAAAATTTAATATTATTTATTATTCTGAATATGTAATTTGACACACGTGTATATATATATTGTGAATCATGCATATATGATGCAAACTTTAGAGAATCAATAATATTTTTGTCAAAAAATGTGACATTACTCTGCATACACATACAACAAACAAATGAGTGACTAAACATAGGACGAATCGGGACGGGTCATGCTTGGTCCATACCCAACTCTAAATATCGACCGAACCTAATATTTGAACACAAACTTGGCTCTAAAAACAATGAAACTCAACCTTATTTGGGCTTAATCATAATTGGACCATACCAGATGAGCAGATGAAGGCTGTTATGCTCAATCCTAGACTCTTCTATCTATTTGTTCTCCCTCATTTGTTCTTATCCTTTGTACAATCAACGTTTAACATGTACACAAAGTTAGATTTCTCCATAGCATAGATTGCGTGCCATTATAAAAGAAAATTAATATCCATCCACTTACAGTATAACTATTTTTTTACACTGTCAATAAATTTCTATCATTTATATATATATTTATGTAGGTTAGGTATTGATTTTTAAACAAAAGTATTATAAATCAAATGTTGTATTGACAGTATAAAAAAATTTACACTGTCGATGCATAAATTTTAAACTCTAAAAAAACGAGTCGTGAAAGAAAAGAAGTTAGTTATTAAAATCTGAAAATTTGGTGGTTGACATGACACACAATTCATGTTTCTCTTCTCTTCCACCATGGCCTCTCATCTCTTCAACCTTTCTCTATCTTCTCAACCAAAACTCTCTTTCAACCACACTCCTATTCCTCATTTTCACTTCATTACTATTCTAAGCTCTAAACGCTGTCGTATCACTAACCGCAACTATCTTCGCCGTCGATTTCTCCGGCCACATTTCTCTGTATCCAACTCCTCTCAAACTCAGACTTCCTCGCCGGTTCTACTCGACGTCACTGGAATGATGTGCGGCGCGTGCGTTTCACGTGTCAAGAACATCTTATCCGCTGATGACCGAGTCGACTCGGTCGTGGTCAACATGTTGACCGAGACCGCCGCCGTCAAGCTGAAACGAAACGAGGAGGAGGTGGAAGGTGTTGCCGAGGGACTTGCTCGGAGATTGAGCGATTGCGGGTTTCCGACGAAGAGAAGGGCGTCGGGGTTGGGAGTGGCGGAGAATGTTAAGAAGTGGAAGGAGTTGGTGAAGAAGAAAGAGGAACTAGTTGTTAAGAGCCGTAACCGTGTTGCTTTTGCTTGGACTTTGGTTGCGTTGTGCTGTGGATCTCATGCTTCTCATATTTTTCATTCTTTGGGGATTCATATTGCTCATGGTATAATCTCATGTTCCTTATTCAATCCACTATATTAGTTTATTATCTACATGCTAAAAAATCAATTTGAGATACTTAACTCTAACTTGCTTTTTTTTGTTTGTAGGACCGATTTGGGAGATTCTTCATAGTTCATATTTCAAAGGTGGTTTAGCTTTGGGGGCTCTATTGGGACCAGGACGAGGTAAGTTCTTCTCTTATTTCCTTTATACATATTTAGCAACTAGTATACTTTGAAGAACCATGCGTTCAAATATTAGGATTGAATGATGTGTTAGATGTGTGAAGAGGAATGGATGTATTTTAAAGAAAATTGATGTAATACATATTGTAGAAACGGTTTTGCTCCCATCAAAATGGTTAAAAATCCGAATAAGTAAAGTTTTTATTGGGAACTACGTATTTAATAAAGAATTTTTAGTTTTGCAATAAAGAATTTGCTTTTTCGGTTGCTTCATACTTTAATTACAATGATTAGGGAAACCATTGTAGTAAAGATACTGCTATAGGTGGCTTGAGCATGTGTGAAAGAAGACATAGAAAAAACATAGAGAAACTCCACTAAGGAGAGTAGATTAGATGGAGGGTAGCTCATTATTAGAGGTAGAAATAGACTGAGAAAAATTATAGGCGAAAACATTTAAAAGGATTTAGCTTTAAACATTTTGTCTACACATGATTTGGAGTAGAAGATTGTGATGCCATTTGATTTTTTATTTTCACATTTATAAATCTGAAGAATATTTTGCTTTAGGTTGTAGTTCTGCTAGTTCAAGGGGCATAAATTACTTGTTTTTCTTACTGTACTTGACTCGCTAAAATGTTGCAGACTTACTGTTAGATGGTCTAAATGCATTTAAGAAGGGATCGCCAAATATGAACTCTCTTGTGGGATTTGGTTCTATAGCTGCCTTTGTCATCAGTTTGGTGAGATTCTCTCTGGGATTTGATTAGATTTGTTTTCAATTGCATACCACATCACATGATGTGGTTGCAACATCTTGGCCACGGTGGCTGCCACAGCCACATGAGGTTGTGTTTACAACTAGATTGGCCTGCTATGACAGTGAAGTAGCTGCACCATAACCAATTTAAAATCCCTTAATAACCATTAAGTTGTAAGAAGACTAAACTTCTGTTTTTATTGTGTTGTTAATTCAAACTGTATATTTTATGCAGATTTCACTACTTAACCCCGGTCTGGCATGGGATGCATCATTTTTTGATGAACCGGTGATTTTCTCTAACTTTCAAATGTTCCAGTATATGTCATTCGAGATTTTACTACCTTAAACTAAGCAAGAATATGCTACTACTTCTACTCATCTTGGCTTGGGTTTTCTTTCATTAGAACCAACAATTTCTTGCATTCCCAAAATATGCTATTCTTGTCTTATTGGCACGTTATACTCCATGCTGGTATTATGCTCCTCATGAAAGGATTTTGTCTTTTAGCATGCAGGTCATGCTTCTTGGTTTTGTGCTTCTAGGACGTTCTTTAGAGGAAAAGGCTAGGATTCAGGCATCAAGTGATATGAATGAACTTCTAGTAAGTTGCAATATGGTTAATCTCTTTCATCTCATAGTATTCCAACAAAAAATGGCCATTTAAGGAAATGTAATGGTTTTCCATTTAAAAGTTTGTACATATTTCAACTTTCATTTCTTCTGTTTGAGGAAACTTTGATTATTAAAGTGGCTGATTTGAGCAATTTATATTTTTCTGTAAAGAGTGATAATTTATATTTTTTCTGTAGAGTCATATTTTATTGTAAGTTTATTTATTTAGTCTTACATGACTTCTCTGTGGTGGATGTTTTGTCCAGTCACTCATATCTACTCAGTCAAGACTTGTAATTACTTCATCAGAAGGTTCATCGTCTAGTGACAGTGTGCTTTCCTCTAACTCAATTTGTGTTGAAGTCCCAACTGATGATATTCGAGTAGGTGACTCAGTTTTGGTGTTACCTGGAGAAACTATTCCTATAGATGTAAGCCTTTCTGATTGTTAACTAAGTTGCTTTTATGTTCATTGCAACCTTTAAGGGATCAAAGTGCCTATTTTGAGTGTTTGACTGTGCATATGAAGTTCTGGTGCCTAGGACTGAATGCTCAATTAATGGCTTAAATCCTAATCTGCCATCCCTGGCCTATAACTAACATTGTCGTAGAAAGCAGTCATTCAAATCTTTATGCTTGAAACTTCTCTCATCATGATTTAAGATGGGATATTTGGTTAAACTTAATGGGTTGAATGATATTGCTTGCTAATGCTAGAAATTCCTGGTCAGGGAAGGATTGTATCAGGTAGAAGTGTTGTGGATGAATCCATGCTTACAGGAGAATCACTTCCTGTATTTAAGGAGGCAGGCCTCACAGTTTCAGCTGGTACTATAAATTGGGTAAGGTTTTACTAAGGCTCAAAATAGATACTGTGTGGCTTTTATTTTTCTACTTTTGATTGGGAGAGCAGTTGATAATCTATTGCATTGAGCAAACAAATTTCTATTTCAGGATGGTCCTTTAAGGATTGAAGCTTCTTCAACTGGCTCCAACACAATGATATCCAAGATTGTACGCATGGTTAGTATAGCATATTCTCTGATGGCTTAGTGGTGAGATGCTATATAATGTTTAATGAGGGGATCAAAATTTCCAGCATTTCCCCTAGTTAAGAATGTAGTTTTCTGTAACCATAATTGTTATAGCTTTGTAGAACAATCTAGTTCTGAAAATATTTTATAATTTCTTAGCTTCATAGTTCATATGGTATTTAGAATCATGCAGCCGGGAATGACGTATATAGTTTTTGTTGACATTTTATGATTGCGTTACTGACATCCATTTACTTGGGATATATGCTAATTAAACATTCATACAGAGATTTTCTGCAATGTTGTTGCAAACTAACTGCTTTATCTTGTAAAATTTAGGTTGAGGATGCTCAATCGCGTGAAGCACCTGTACAAAGGCTTGCAGATTCAATAGCAGGACCATTTGTATACAGTGTAATGACTCTATCAGCAGCAACATTTGCATTTTGGTACATACTTTTTTCCATTCATATTTTTTGTTTGAAGTGAGTATGATTTGTGACACTGATATCAGATGATGGGTTTTATTTGGCATACTGATTATTATTATATATGACATATGTTGATGTAATCCAACCTGTGTAACCCATACACTTAAAAAAATGGAGTTGTATCCTTTTGTCTTTCATGTCTATGCCAACGTTCATGCTTTTTACAATCTTGCAGTAAGGTTTATGATTATCCTGGACATTTAATTTTTCGAAGGAAAAGATTTTGTGTACAGTTCATCTTACCCATCACCTTTGACAAGTTTGATGCATTTGTCTCCAGGTATTTTATTGGGTCGAACATATTTCCTGATGTTTTGCTCAATGATATTGCCGGCCCTGAAGGAGATCCTTTGCTTTTGAGTTTAAAACTCTCTGTAGATGTTTTGGTGAGTGATTTTAAGTTTGTGGTTAAAACTACTTGCTTGTCCTTTTTGGCTTTTCTTCCCCTCATCTCCTGAGCATTAATCACTCCCTTTATCTGCCTTTCCGCTTCTGTTGTTAGGACATGCTGTACAATCTGTAATTAAAACTGTGCCCTTTATCTAAAAAAACTCCACTCATTATCCATTTCAAAGAGCCTTCAATTTAGACTCTTCACATTAGTCAAAGATGTGATGCTAAAAACTAGTATTTGTAATTTATCTGTCTGGAACCGATTGTATCGTTCAATTCCATGAGTGTTAATGAAATAGAGGAAGAGAAAAGTAGGGTCTATGGAGATGGCATTGGCATTGTTCCGGGATAAAGGAAATTTTCACACAGGACAGCATTGAATGTTTTGTTTTTAATTTACTTCTCAGTTAATTTTTTTACAAATAGTCCCCTCCCCCCCTCTGCACTCTGCAGGTTGTTTCTTGTCCTTGTGCACTGGGTCTTGCCACACCGACAGCAATCCTAGTTGGCACCTCACTTGGTATGTTACTTATGTTTTCTGCATTTAGTAAACTTATAGAAACATTATTGAAAGTTACTTGAACAGTGAAAATATATATGACATATATTCACATTGTTTTTACGATGGAAAACCCGCTCTTTCCTCAAATATCGAGTCATTTTTCTCTAGTACCATGGTTTTTCAATTTTATCTCTTAAAAAATGGGTTGAAACTGAGTAGCATTTTCTTATTTTGTTTTCCATTTATACTTCATTACTGTTTAACTCTTCCTTTTTTTACAATCTGGCAGTCTTTGTTAACCATGGTTCTATAAATATATAAATACATATTACTCAATACAAGAATTGTCCTTCTGCAATGTGGAGAAGTTGTGCCTTAATCAGGCATAAGGTGTCTTCTCTTATACATTTGTATTAGTGAAATTCTATTGCAGATCATATTACTGCCCGATAACTTTGATTTTTTTTTTCCTATCATTTTCTACTAATTTCCCACCATAAGGCATAATACATCTTGGCAATAACCAGGGGCAAGAAAAGGACTTCTTATTAGAGGAGGGGATGTGCTCGAACGCTTGGCCAACGTAAATTATATTGCTCTGGACAAGGTAAATTTCACATTCATGAACTATTTTCTTTGTATCCCCTCTCATGTACAATGCACAAACATGCATATGCCACCATGTTTATGTCTGTGAATAGGCATATAGGGCCAGGGTCGATTGACACGGGTGTAATCCAAAATCAATCTTACACTAATTAGTGACTATACATAGGATGTGTTTCTTAAACAAAACACTGTTGGTTGAAAGTTTATATCATACCTATTTTACTTATAAGATTTCACATTATATCTTTGATCATTTTTCGCTCCATCAAAATATCTTAGACTTAATATTATGCTTTTAAAATGATAGAGAATACCAATCATTTGATAGTGTTTATTTTTGTTTCAACTTTCTATTAGTTTTATGTGTAAGAGCAACATGAAATTACTTGTAATTCAGCAATCGGATTGAACAACATGATTTGTTTATGAAGTTTTTGAGTAAGTGAAGCATTGAGTCAATGTCAATTGATGGCATTTAAATTTAGACGATAAAAAAAGACCAAGGCTTTCTATACATTTCTATCTAATGTGAACCATAAGTATAGACAATGGATAAACAAAAGTAGTTATTGAATTAATTACTAAACTGTACAATATTCCAACTTTCAAGATTTACTAACATTTCCCTAAAAAAGGGAAGGAGAATGGCTAATGGTCTAATACTAAACTTTCAGACAGGAACCCTCACCAAAGGAAAACCGGTTGTCTCTGCTATAGGCTCTATTCATTATGGAGAGTCGGAAATTCTTCAGATTGCAGCCGCAGTGGAGAAAACAGCATCTCATCCAATAGCGAAGGCTATTGTCAATAAAGCTGAATCATTAGAGTTGATTCTTCCACTTACAAGAGGGCAGTTGGTTGAACCAGGTTTTGGAACCTTGGCAGAAATAGATGGGCGGTTGGTTGCGGTTGGATCTTTACAATGGGTCAATGAACGCTTCCAGACAAGAGTGGACCCATCTGATTTGATGAATTTGGAACATACTTTGATGAATCATTCCTCAAATATGACATCTTCAAACTATTCGAAAACTGTTGTCTATGTTGGACGTGAAGGAGAAGGCATCATTGGTGCTATTGCCATATCTGACATTGTGCGCGAAGATGCAGAATCTACTGTAACAAGGTATGTTTGTTTCGCTGTACATGTATCCTAAGAATATTATCCACACGTTTTAGGCAAACAATAGTACTGCTTCTTCCAACCATATGTGAAGTTGGCTCACAACTTCCGGTAGAAAGAGGGATAGTGCCCTTTTTCTTTTGGATTCCACTTCCACCTAAGCTTAGCTTGATTTGATTCTTGTTAAAAATTAGCACAGTGGGCATCCTTTTCTTAACCATTTGTTAGTTCCTGATAAAGTTGCAAGAAAAGACTTCTGATAAAAATATTTTTAAAATCTAGGAATCACTCAGCTGGTTAACAGTTTTTGTTGTGTGATCAATGAGTAACTAATCATTGAACTTAGTTAACGACTTCAGCAATTAATTATTTCTTATGTAGAAATATTTTTCCAAGAACTTACTTTTTTTGTAATTATCCATACTTTTTATATATGCAAGTGGTTTTGTTATGACTGTCTAGTCCGGTAGTAAATAGTTTAGACACGAGAGTTTTATGGCATGATTCTGAGTTCACAATGCAGACTATCATCACTCATTTGCAATAAGATTATACAGTTTTGAATTAAGTTAGGCATCCTCCTTGCCTTGTTTCCATTTCTTTTAAAGGGACGGGAGTTGTATTAACTGGTTGCTTCCATTATTTTCCATCTGAGTATTTGCTTAAGCTTAACCATTGAAATATAAGCTATACATTCGATTAAAATATTTCCTGTATTTGTTGAAACTGTTTGCCGAATTGAAGTATTTTTCAATTGCTAATTTGTACAATTTTTGGTTGAATTTGTTTCTTCTATTGGAAGGCTTAAGCAGAAGGGGATTAAAATGGTCCTCTTATCCGGAGACAGGGAAGAAGCAGTAGCAACTATAGCAGAGACAGTTGGAATTGAAAGTGATTTTGTCAAAGCTTCACTCTCTCCACAGCAGAAATCTAAATTCATTTCATCTCTGAAAGCTGCTGGACATCGTGTTGCGATGGTAAGATGGCAGCATAGTTCACTAAAGTTCATCACCCCAAGCCTCAATATCTTTCTCTATGTTGGCCTTTAGCTAAATACAGAATCATTTTATAACAGTATACTAATGTATTTTTAACTCCTTCTCTAAGGTAGGTGATGGGATAAATGACGCACCCTCTTTGGCCGTAGCTGATGTTGGGATTGCTCTGCAGAATGAAGCTCAAGAGAATGCTGCCTCGGATGCAGCATCCATTATACTTCTTGGGAACAAAGTTTCACAAGTATGTCATTTCTGAATTCCTTAATTTATTAATTTGATTTTCTGCATCTTGAGATTTTACTTTTATGCTTTCACCCTGCATCATTTCATGTATTTTTTTTAGAAGTGTTTTTTCCTCCTACTCTGAAAGTTGATACATCACATGTTATATCCGTAAAACACTAGTTGTTTTTTTATATTTTGGCATTTTTTTCCTAGTGAGTAGAAGGACTTGTAGGATAATTCATAGGAGGATATACGGTTTCTTGTTCTTTTTACAGTGAGCTTTGCTCTCTCCATACCCAATTCCCTTATGATGGAATTGACCCTCAAAAAATTGAAATTGCTGCTCAAGAGTATCGAAATGTGTTCTAATAAGTATATTCTGTTAATACTAGCATATTTGGTACAAAATCCACTTTATTGTTCTCCATTGTCTACGTTTACTGACTTTTTAATTGACAGATTGTTGATGCACTAGACCTTGCACAGACAACTATGGCAAAAGTGTACCAAAATTTGTCTTGGGCCGTAGCCTACAATGTTGTTGCCATTCCCATTGCTGCTGGTGTATTACTTCCTCATTATGAATTTGCTATGACACCTTCACTTTCAGGTGAGCAACATTGTATCACTCATTTCTTTTCAATTTTCATATAGTAGCTAAGCAAATAAGGGTCTATTTTTATCTTGTAATTGCTGTTACTCTCATACAGTTTCTGCACCAACCACATATTTTTTTCTAAAGAATGGTTCTTTTCTGTTTATGACCCTTGATTTTGATCACAGGAGGAATGATGGCTCTGAGCTCCATCTTCGTGGTTAGCAACTCACTGCTTCTACAACTTCATGGGTCTAAGACTACCACAAAGCCCTCACTCTAGTCACACGTAATAAACATATCTTCTATCCATTACAGCATGGTACAGTGTAAGTTTTGTTAAATATGGTACCGGGGGTGGCGATTCTTTCTTTCTAATCAACACAATAAGAGTACGAGTTTGGCATTTATCAAATAAGCAGAATTAAGAAGAATCACAAGCACCAAGCTCCTATTTTGTTGTTGTAATTAAAATTTGTGTATAGTTGTGACCAATATTAGAATAAGTCTGGTTTTGATGCTATATTAGAATAGTGCAAGTCAAACTTAACTCAACATTGTTCGTCATATTTTCAATTAGTGTGCAACTATGTTAGCACTAAATGAATACATCAATAAAAGAAAGTTACTGACCATAGAGGCAGAGGAAATATAAGGATGAAAACTTGCAATTTTGAAGGGTGGTGTGAAAGAAATTAATGATTGATTCTATTCAATAGTAAAATGTTCTATAGCTAACATTATCAAAGCTAAAATGTAGCCAGGAAAATGTTTACATTATTGGTTCATATGTTACTTGCCCACCACTTTACTCACAAGGGAAACAAGTATATACTATAGCCTAAATAACTACCATATATACAAAATAAACACCGATCTAGCCACTAACCATGTAATAAACTTACAAAAAACAAATCAAATCTTGATACATATATACTCTATACACTAATTTTAAAACAATGAATTAACCAAGTGATGCAAGCTTTGCTAGAGGTCCAATTGCTAAAGAATTAACATAAGTGCATGGTTCAGTATATGATGATTCAGTGCGTTTGTCAACAAATTTGTCATTTCTGTCAGGTCCACCAACAATAGCACCTGTGAGCTCATTGGGGTTAGGTGAATCTACATGTAACCACTTTGCAAAGCTCATAGAACAAGTGGCTACTTCATCCTTTGCTGACCTTGGCACTGAAGCACCTCTATGGTGAGCTTGTTTTGGTGGGTTTTTGCCAAATCCTACCATGTAGGATCTATCTGCAGGGTTTTTCCCTAGTATGTAATCAATCTGTACCAGTTTACATGCAACCATATTAGCCTATGTTTATTGTTCCTTTAGATGGTATAAATAAAATGTATTATATAGGAAGTAACGAGAACATTTATTACTGTGAGAAATGAGAATAGTTAATATGGTATATATATATATATATATATAATATTATAGTATGTACTAACTTGTTTCTTAGCAAAAGCCAAGAGGTGGGATGAGTTGAATTGTTTATCTCCACAAGTGACTTTCTGTTTATGTTTGGCAAGCAAATCACTATATACAGTGAACAAGAAAGCTGCGCTGGTCACATATTGCATGTTGGCTCCATCTCTCATATGAACCAAGCTAGCTGCAAAATCAAATGAATACATAATTTTAATAACATGAACATCAATAATATTATCTACATGTTAAGGTTCTATATCAAAACCAATTAGCAATGAAAAGAGTAGCCCAACTGATATTTAAACCATTCCCGAGACAATGAGGTGAGCAATGTAAGACTTATTTTCCAACATGCCCTCTCCACATAAGCCTGTCGGACCAGACAAAGGGTTACCTTTGACCCATAACTAAAGGGCATCTTTTGGCTCATGATAAACGGAAAGAAGTTGGGCTTTGGCTCTGATACCATGTTAAGATTTTATCTCAAAACCAACTGGCAATGAGAGGAGTAGCCCAACATGTATTTAAATCATTCCCAAGATAACGAGGTAGGTGATGTAGGACTTATTTTCCGACAGATATTCGTTTTTTATATCTAACCCAAAGATGTATGGTTTTGAAAAAAGAAAGCAGAGAATCACATTTCCCATCCTTGTTTTAAGTGTACAAATAACATTATTGTGAAAGATATTACACACAAAGAAAGAGAATTGACCAGGAGTCATTCTAATCTGCTTGTAGGGACTATCAGGAAGCACTGAACAAATGAAACTATCACCATGGACTTTGAATTCTTCAAGATCCTTCTGTCCTTGAAAATGTAACTGAACAACACACAAAATTTCATTTTGTTAGAGGACTTAAGAGTTCAATAAAAAAAACATAGAATAGATGAAATAAAAACCTGGGTTAGAAGGATTTGAGCTCCAGCATATTTAAGGTCCCAACTAAATTCTGATACACTAGCACTTATAGCATCATCCTGTATATATTTCATATACATTGGCTTCCTTGTTGCATAGTATAACCATGTTGCAGCCCACATCAGTTCATCCTGTTTCATAAAAGTAACATTATCAATTCCAATAATTGATTAGAAAATGTTGTTATGACTTAGAGATTAAGAAAGGTTATAAGATAAATTATTTACATTATAGCCAGAGTAAGAGCAGTAGAAGGGACACTCTCCATCAAAGGTTCCTTTATGTGATTTTGCAAATTCAAAAAGCTGCTAGGAAATGACAGAAAATTAAGTTACAATAGGCACAATAGAAATATGCCATATCATGTTTCTAAATTGTGATCCATGACCATAATTGTGACTGCAATATTACAACTTCAATAATATTTTTAAGTACAACTGCAATTAAAAATATTCTCCGTAACAAATCGTACCAGTTTGGCTTTGTTGAGGAGACGATGCGCGTATTCGGGATCAATGGACCTAAAGACAATAGAAGCAGCAGCCATTGCTGCTGCAGTTTCAGCTGCAATCTCAGTCCCAGGGGTTTTATTATCAATCATCAAAACTGTTCTTTTTGTTTTCATTTTTTCTGGTCTAACCCAACATTTGTGATCCTCATTTGGGTCCCCTACCTATGCATATACAATCTTTCTTCTATTAGTATTCTAAACAAAATAATAATTACAATAAATGAAGTATGTAGTATATAGCATTTTTTTTTGTACTACCAAAGTTATTCCCTCACCTTTTTTAGGTAAGGAACTAATTCCTTTCGGGGTTTGTGGTTGCCCATACCAACAAATATCGATCCCAGGAATCGAATTTTCGACCTTGGAGATCCAGTAAGACTTTACACTACTAGACCAACGCCTTGTTGGTTATAGTATATAGCATTTGCTAGTACAAGAATTAAACTAATCATAGGAGCCTCACCTCAACATATAATTTTTGAGATTGGCTGCATTTCAGAAAATAATCAGTACCCCATTTGATTGCATCTTGAACATGTCCCAATTCCTTTGCAGCTTGTAATTCTTGCTTGTAGAAAAGTGCAGCCCATGATAGAGTAGTAACAGTGAATGCCATTGGGAGACCATACTTTACATTATCTCCTGCATCATAGTATCCCCCAGAAAGATCCACCTAAAAACATTTATGTACCCAACAATTTTAAGATATTTGTCCGGAGAAAAAATGTAGGTACTGACAGTGTAAGTTTTATACACCATTTTAATGATCATTGACTCTTCGGAAAAAGTAATACAAATGAATGATAGATTATCTAGTAATTGTGCATAGATATTACACTCACTCATTTGTTTATTCAAATGCATACATAAAAGATTTATATATAAAAAAGAAGATATTAAAACAATGTTATGCAGTATAATGTTGAAATAACAAGGCTAAATTATTTAAATGTGTTTCAAAGAAATGAAATGGGCATTACAACAACAACCAAGTCTTTCATGTTAGGTGAGTTCGGCTATATGGATTGAACGATGACAAATGCTCTACTATAAATCATGTTTCTTGATAAAGCAAAAATAACAAGGAAGGCATTAAAAAAAGAAAAAGGAGAAAAAAGAAAGATACATTAGCAAGTTTTCCATCATCAAGTGCTGAGTCTCCTCTCCAAGGGACCCTGTTATTAGAAGGAAGCTTCCCTGATCGTTGTGCCTCTAAGAAAATAATGGACTTGGTTAGAGCTTCCTTATAATTAAAGTTACCATTAACAAGCATCAATTTTTCTCCAAATAAAGTAAGCCATACTACAATTATGGCCCAATGTGCTCTTTCAATACCCATTAACTTAAAAACTTTAAATTTGTAACACTATGAATATGGGGAAAGACAAAGTTAATTGTTTGTATGATGTAGCAAGAAATGATTAGAGTTTATAAGGAAAATATGTAAAGGATTGGTTATGTTGGTAGTTGCATAGTTCTTTAATTGTTCCAAAAGGAACCAATAAATGTTTGGTTTTTTTCTGTGTTTGTTATAGCAGGAAAAGTGAGGGAGTTGGGTTAAAAATAAACTAAGGATGGTTATGAGGGAAGGTGGCTTTAAACCATTGTTTTGCATAGAGATTTTGTAACATACATTTTGGACCCAATTTACCCAATACTATTCTTAAACATGAGGTGGTAAGAGACTTATTACCAATATGGAGAGGCAATGAAATTGTATAGTGAAAGTGCACCACTTATTCTCCATGCCTCAGCTTAATTTCACCAATAATAATCAACAAAGAAAGCCTGTCTTTTATTGTTTATGAAGAGAAACTAATATAACTTTTAAGCTGCATTTGATTCAACTTTTATTATGTTACCTAAAATTAGCCTGACATAGCTTTGGTTGCAATGGATGAATATTATATTCCCATGAACTGTAGTACAATGTTGAATTTTGTAAATTCATATATAATTTAAAGATGTATAAATAATTTATATAGATAAAATCTAGGATATGGTGATTGAAGGAGACAAAAATATTAAGAAAGAGTGGCATAAAGCATGCTGAATTCCATACAATATCAAAAGTATAAAGATATGACTAAAAAGCGACAAAAAGATTAGTTCTTTACGAATAGAATAAAGAATATCCCTAGTTAATAAAAAGTGAATTGAAAAATATTTAAAAATATAAAGACATGCGTAATTAATTAAGATCATTTAATTTCAAAAATGAAAAGAAAATAGCCCATTCTTTTTTTCTTTTTTGAAGGGAAAGTAATACATTCTTAAAGGAAGAGTAGTTTAAGATATTAAGCCACTCTCAAGAGATTATGTTCTAATTTGTTGATAGAATTGATCTATTCAATTGATGAAGCATTTTAAGTTTGATTCTAGTGTTCTAAAGTTGATATGAATTCAGAACTTGCGAATGTAAAAAGAGATGCACACCAACACAGAACCATCTATAACACCTCATTAATAAACACAAATAATAGAAATGAAATATGAAATATATCATTGGTGACTTTTAATCAACAAATAATGATGTCATGTTGAAAACTTCTTATAGGTCTTTCACAATCTACCCATTCAACAGGATTAACTTGACATAAAATCAACAAATTGATTTAATCCCTTTAATACTGTTGTATACCTGAACTTCCCATATACCCAAAATCTGATTACCTCTTCAATGTAAAAATTCTCCATCTTTAACATATACTGTTCAGTGATCATAATAAACCAGCTTCAAAGAGATTCCTTCGCCTCAAAGTCTCATCGACAAGTTTGAAAGTCTTCTTGACGAGCTTCTGATCAAGGGCAGTGGTCCGATAGACCTTAAAGACGCGATCGACACGATCAGGAGCAGTGCTCTGGAAATATAATTCCTCAAATTTTTTCTTCACAAACCTGCAGACATTGTTTAAAGTGAATTAATTGTGTGGGTTATAAAAATTTAATCATCCAGAATTTGAATCCTATGTTTATAAAAGCATCAACATGTATACAAAATTTATATGTTTGGTATTATGGTTGAGAAAGGAGCACAACTAAAAAACTTCGAGCTTGACATAGAAGTCATCTTCAGCAAAGCCCTTCATTCCATACATCACTGAGGTTATATAGAAGCTACTTACTCATATGCAAGCTCAATCTCTTGTTTCCCTGTTGAAACTGGCTGGTAATCTTTGAACCAATCACAAACATTGAGTGGGACCTGCACAATGTAAGACATTAGACGGAAATGATGATTGGCGATAGCTTCCCCCAATGACAAAGTGTACAATGTCTAGATGATTCTTACTTTCAGGATCTTCTTCTCAAATATGTCAAACTTGTTCAAAAATAACATGAAGGATGTTTTCTGTGCAGAAAAGAGAAGCATCATTGTTCGCTGATAGAATACAAATCTTAGTTGCCAAAATAGTATATGGCTCTCACACAGGTATCACATAAATGAAACCGAGAACAAAACAAAAATATTTCCCAACATAAAGTTAGATGATAATGTATTAAAAGAGTATAAAAGGAAACCTCAAAACATGGTTGCTTCAGGATCCACTCAAAAAGTTCCTTAGTCTCGGTCATTCTGTTCTTGTTTTCATCCTCAAAAAGAGTTTGGTCATACCTGGAAGGCAAATGTGAAGTCAAAACACATCTTGTACGATAATGCTCTTGCCAGAAAGACTGGGAGTGGGTGAATTACATTATCTACTCAGACTAAACCAGCATAAATATTTACTACTAATAATATGCATATTAACATTCTTTTAAATTAGTAACCAACACTAAACATGCACAGCTAAGGAATAGAATGAGCTTATCTCACTTCTCTTTCATGTCAAATATCTTTTTTATTAATCAGTGATAATATTAAGGCGTCAAACTATTATCACATAGAAATACTGTTTAACTGTAACTACAGGAGTGCAACTGGATTTTGTGACCTTCGATTTGGTGCATGACACGATAAAAAAAGATATGCCGACAAGAAACTGGGATATGTTTTTGAGTTCAAACAACATTTTACTATAGAATTACAGCCGAAACTCGCTAATCAAATGGCAGACCATACTCGCTAATAGCAGCACAGAATATCACAGCCGAAACTCCTTCGAAAAGATGGATCCATTTTCTCCTCTCATTTCTCTGGCCACCAACATCAAAGAGTCTATAGACTTCGCCACTTCTCTTATTTTCACCAACAGGGCTGTCAAAATAGAAAACACATACTAGTCATGTTGGTCCACTATGCACACAATATCATGACAAGAAACATTACAAATATTGGGTAAGTATGAGTGCGCCCTTATTCAAGCAACATAGATAGCTTGATATACACAATCACACACAGTAAGACAAGCATGATTTATCTTTCCTTCTGGAAAAATGCCAAAGATCATTTCAAAAAGCACACTGAAAAAACATAAGAAAACATATGCAACTAATTTTATGTCACACTTAACTACGTAGATTATGTGAGAATAACTGTTTAGATTATGTGAGAAGGTGGAGATGGTTGACACTTGACAGGCAGAAAGTATAAAATAAAACCATAAGCAATGAAGACAATATATAGCACTGAAAAGACAATGATGATTGATGGAGCGGATGAATATGAAAAATTACTCTCCAACTACTAATTTACAATAAAGGTAATTACACTTCGTAAATGCAGAAATTTAGTTCCTTATGTTCCCTCTCTAGGCTGTCGAGAAATTTAATATGGAGAGTAAGACTATAAATAATGCAGTTGTTCAAAAATTACATATAAGCAATGCAACAATTGCTACCGAAGAAGAATGATTATTCAGAAGCATAAGGACAATACACAAATAGTCTATCATTTTAGTAAGATAAAACATGTCAGGTTAGCATGTTCACCTGAACTGTATCTCTACAACACCAGTTGTCCGAACTCTTGCATATAGAACATCATCCTGTAGTTGTGAAACAGTGAGAAATATCAAGAGATTCATAACTTTGCAATACTTTGCAATTTAGAGGTCCATAAATGAAAACAGAAGCAAAATTGCAGTGGAGTAGCGTACTTCTCCCATCACATATGTATTTGGTGTGCTGACTTAGTAGCAGGTAACTTTTGAAGCATAAAGTGTTACAAATTACAACATTAATATGTTTCTTAGTTCTACAAAATAAGTTGATGCATGGACAAAAAGAAGTTAAGCACACTAAGGCCATCTAGGACCAAAACAGCAATGCACCAATATACATTTTCAAACCCTTTTCTTTCACTTTTTTTGAAAATGATAAGTAATGAAATAGAAGTGTGACATACTGTAACTTATACATGTATGATGTAGGAAATGATTTCGACCCTCAAATTTGAAAGTTAAATCATTTAGAAAATCCACAATACCACACCCACCAAAAGAAAGAACTCAAGTTTGTAATACACAGAGCAAATACAACAGCTGTTAGGATTTGTTTTTCGCATTTACGTATAATAAAGTATGATAGAACTTGCATACCTTTGTCGGAATGTAATTCGCATCAGACAACCTCTGCAAATTTTCCATAAAATAATGAGCACAGTCTGGAACTTGGAGTTCATTGCCACGGGCATATGTTTCCTATACCATGTAAAATGTGTAAATAACAGCATAAATACTAAGTAATTGACGACAATATATATAAAGCAATCAAACTGTGCAATCTGACCACCTGAATTGCAGCATCCTCCCACAGAGTCTCTATTTCCTTTGCGAGTTCCTTGGTGAGATATGGGTAATCCAGCCTGCCTCCAATTTCCGAGAGTTTTTCACCAATGTCCTGCCATAAAAGTAAGCTTTGTCTGAATTAAGAAGACATTCACATATAAGTTTGAAAAGCAACATATGCTCAACATGAAAGAAGACTACATAAAATTGATTTTTCTGTAGTTCTTCATAAATAATCTTGGTAAGAACATACCATACTATAAAATGTTCAATTAATATTAAACAACCACAGCAGCGTATAAAGAAGTGGTACTGGTGAACTACCTTGTTTTGATCAGATATAACATACTTTGAAGAATCAACATCATTCTGAGCCAACTCCTTTGACCCATCATGCAGTAACTGTTTAAACACATCACATATGAACTAAGCATTATAGCTTTTCTCAGCTAGCTTTATCAAGACTCAACTCACATAATCTTTA
Source organism: Lupinus angustifolius (assembly GCF_001865875.1). Lineage (NCBI taxonomy): Eukaryota > Viridiplantae > Streptophyta > Magnoliopsida > Fabales > Fabaceae > Lupinus > Lupinus angustifolius. Next base: position 23,639,732 of record NC_032011.1, on the reverse strand, counting down.
TGTACCAAAAAACTCACATAATCTTTTTTTCATTACTTAATTTTAACTTTAAACAGTGGACACTGCAATCTCTATATATTTTAAAGAGAAAAATAATCAACACACCCTTTCAAGTATTGCATACTTTTATTGTCTGATACACATTAGCATGAATGACCGGTATGTAGCTCTTTAGCTCTGCCTCATCAAAGCCAGTTTGAAACAAAAGTTTTATCTGCATGTTACAACAAGAAAAAATCTCATAATCTAGTAATTCTATACTGTCCATATAAGTTGAGAACAATGCAATTTCTTGCCTGCTTAAATATTGTAGACTTCCCTGACTCTCCAGCACCTAAACAACAGAGACATGGACACATTGATTTACGTCCAGAGAAAATATGATAAAGTGAGGATGCTGTTGAGAGATTTTTTTCTTTTGATAAATGAAGAAATTTCATTAGAAGAGAAGAGAATGGTACAATAGAAGAGGATAAGGAATCCTCACAAAACCAAAAGGAAAGGGAACAACTAAACTAAGAGGTAGAGCAATGCTGCATACCCAGTAGTAGGAGTTTCTGAATGTGCTTTTCAGCCTTTGTTTCTAACTCTATTCTTCTTTCAATATCTGCAGCCTGCAAATGCATGTCCCATTTATCAAATTAAAGTCCACTTAACAGTTTATGATTATTTCTAACTTAACAAGTATGCAATTTATGGAGCAAAGAATACCTGTGCGCTTTCTTGAGCATCAGCGTCATTATAACGACGATTTCTGCTGCAGAGTAAGCCCATATTTTCTGTTACAAAAGACAGCATAGAAGTTGCAGTAGTCAAGCTCCACCAGAAATCACTGTGTTTCAATGCCCTTCTCTAAATGCATACATGCATTAATGGGTTTGAGTTCACCTAACAAGAGAACAAGGAGAGTGTCAGGAGGAGCGAATAAAGACAACCAAGCCCCCCCACCCCCTCTCAAAGGAATATCTTAAGCCAATACATCAACAAACACAATTGCATACACAAATAATAGATTCCTAGTCGACCTACTACGACGGATGGATAAATCAAAACAGACTCTACGACAAAGGTCGACAGCAGGAGCAAACTGAACCAAAATCCACATTGTCACGACAGCCAAATTGTTTTCCACATCAGATCTGAAGTTCAGGATATTTCTCAATTAACTCATTTACCTAAATTACTAGACTGATCATTGAATGAAGAGCAGAATCTTCTAATCTTTACATTTTCTGAAAGATATCATATATATGAACTAGGTAAGAATTACTCCTCAGTCCAAGGTTCAACTTGAATTAATTTTTGACCAATTTAATTTTTATTTTGAAAAAAAAAAGTTCTATTACATACCTACAACATGAAACTGTACGGCTATAAAACCCATAACCATATAAATTATAAAGGCAACTCCATGTTGAACAATGAGCATAGAGTTATGAGCATAATTAAGATGTCCATAACTGATAAAATGATTTACATGGACCACTATCAAACGAATTTAGGGAATTTAACAAAATCATAAAGTTACTAATTCATAAACAAAAATCCTACCTTGTTAATTTAATTTTCCAGCTAATAATTTCAAACTTTGAATGTTAATTCCTTTGCCAGTGAGGTAGAAACTTTAGCAATTGAATTAGTGTTAAAAATAGAAGCATGCAAAGCACAATCAAACTTCGAAAGCTTACGGTAGAAAGAAAATACAGTGGAAAATGACACAAAGATAAAATGAAAAATTAAAAAATAAAACAAAAAAGTGGAGAAAAATGGAAAATACGTTCTCGTCTCGATCTACATATGCAACACCATATACAGAGATCTCTATAGCAAAAAAAAAAACAGTGAAATTATTTAAAGCGTAAAGAAAGAAAGATCTTGAGAGAGAGATTGAAAAATAGGAATGGAAAAGAAGAAAGAGTTAGTACCTGAGAAGAAGGATTGAAATATGAGGGTAGATTTGGTGGATTCGTGAAGAATCAAGTGTGAAGTGAAACTACAAACAAAGCAAGTTCAGTTGTTTTGTGTTGTTCTTTGTGGAAGAACTTGGAACATGAATCACTCTACTTTCTATATTCTATACCTTCTATATAAATACTATATATAATAATATCCTTTAATTATCATTTCAATCTTTATAAATGTTTACACTTAAATATTAATATTTTATTTATTATTACAAAGTATTTCAAGAAACTTATTTTTTGTTGAGTACGTGGAGACTTCTAGTTGGTGTTATTTATAAAATCGAATTCTTCACTTTTTCTTTTATGAAATCTAGTATAACTTTAAATTAGTAGACCGAGTTTTTGTTAGTAATACTTTATTTTGATTTTATAAAGTTTTATATGAGTTAATATTATCACATTTATCATAATTATGTGTAATCTATCAAATTATCATTTATTAATGAAATCCTAAAAATTTGCTCTTTTTTAAATGACTTGTGTAATTACAGGTAAGTAAAGTAGGTAGTCAATGTCCTTTTGAAATACGTTTTGAAATAGATTAAATTTTTACACATATAATAACGAAATATGTTTAATATATTTAAAAAATTCTTATTATGCACTACAACCAAGATGGGAAATGATTTATAAGGAAAGAAAATGAAAATTGATAAGATGAATGACTTTCATGTAGTCAATAAATTTGACCCATTGACCAATTTGCAGCTCAAAAAATCATGAGTCTTACTAAGGCACTTGTGAAGATTATTAAAAACGGATAAAAAAACATAAATATACATTACTTCTTCTATCGAAAATATAAAAATAAAAAAAAGACCATTTTTATATATATTTTTACTAAAGTTCTTCAAATGTGTTAGGCACTTATATCATGCTTTTGTCAACAAAAAAAACAGCATGAGTATGTGATTAACATGTACTACAAAAAATAGAAAATAATTTATACACTAGTAAAAGAAACATTATAAACAAGGTATACTTTAATATTTTTTTAATTTTAAATAAGAGTAATATGAAGTATGGGTTAAAACTATATAATGGTAGTACACTAATAGAGAGCGCCACAAATAGGTGAGGTTTAGTGTTTTGAAAAATTAAATGAACGATGATATTTTATTCTAAGAAAATTTTATGTTCATATTTCAAATCAATCAAATTTCATAAAATAATATAAAAATATTAACTTTTATTTTTATAGTCTTTTTATTTGAATGTGATTTTCTAATACCTACCTAAACCAACATGAATACCACTTTCAATATTTCATACTACTTTCATTCAAGAATAAAATATCATTAACGTAAAATTATAAATAATGTGCTAAAATTCAGAAACTATTTTCCCACAATTTATATGCATAGATAAAAGTGTAGTTAAAGTGTTCCTCGTATGGAGAACCGTGTACAAGTACAACACTGCCCCCACTCTGCGCCTGCCACTTTCAACTCCAACTTCTAAATTTCAGTCAAGTCTTTGACGGATAAAAATTCCCTTATTACCAAGAAAATTTGTCCTCATATTTCTAATCAATCTAACTTAATACAAAAAATAACAATTTTTATGATATTTATTTTTAATTAAATGTGTTTTTTATTGAACATGTACATAAAGTAAGACATAAATGAAACTATTAATTAGAGAAATAATATTTGTGTATACTTATTCATTTTATAAGATCTATTTCATTATTTTCTCTGAACATACACATGCATGATAAAAAATTAAAAAGACTGAAAAATAACTGTCCAACATGGGAATAAAATTTTGATACTGATCCATTTAGCACAATCCCATTCCACAATGGAATCAAAATCAATGGCAAGAAAACAAAATACAAAAATCAGAGTTCAGACCAATGAGTCAAAGAATGTCAGACCGTAAAAGTTGGAAGATTTTAACTTTATGACCAACAAAATAAAAGTCTACAATAAGATTCCACACTATAGAGAACAACACTGTTAATTACAACATTTATTTATAGCAGGCATAAGATCAACACAAACAAATTAATCTTTTAAAAATGAGAAATTAGTTTATTATTAATTTGATATATGATAAGTTAAATATAGTATATTAGAGTAAATGAGGGAAATATAAAGGTGATAATGTTAATGTAATGAAAAGAGAAGTAGGAAAAGACAAAATTGAAATTGAGTAGCACGCGTTGATTGGATGGTAGGAAACGTTAAATAAGTGGTCAACCTCATAACCCAAACAGAACACTTGTCATATAACCAATTCATTGTGTCCTTCTACTATTATTTTATCAACTTTAAAATATTTAGAATGTTGTTTTTACGAGAAAATATATATATACTTATATTATAAGACTTTTTATATTATTATTGAATTATTTATTTTTTATTTTTTATCATTGTTAATTCTCAAATAAAAATATTAATATAAATGAATGGTAAATGATACATTGAATATGTATGAATTTTTATGTTAGTTCATATACATTACACTCTATTTTTATTATTAGAAACTTAATATATATATATATATATAATATTATTTACTAACTATATTATTATTTGTTGGTTGTTATTTTTTCACCTTACATTTTATTCAATACATATTTATACTTTATTTTATAATTATATTATTATTTGTTATTTGTTTCTTCATCTCATGTTTCTCTATTTCTTTTTAGTTTCATTTTCAACGTAGTTTAACTAGGATATTTTAATCAAAGTTTTTCAAAACTATATATTATTTAATATTTTTAAAATATGTGAATAACTTTTAATATCGAAATATATGGAACATATAAATTGGTTATTAAGAAAGTATAAATGTTTTATTTTAGATTAATGTTTAGGGAGACACTATAACTTGTTTCAATCGCATTGTCACTAGCTAAGTGTTTTTACATGCCACATACATTTTGTTCTTTTGTATTAGGAGCGAATGGTCGATGATGGATGGAGAATGGTCGACGATAGATACCGGTAAAATATAAGAGATTAGAAGACTTGGTTGGGGCATCGTCTGAACTCACCAGAGGAGGTACCTGAAAAGGTTCTCCGACGATCATATCACTAATATGTTATAGAGAAAAGTTAGATTAACAATAAGTGTAGCAATAAATGAGGGAATGAAAATTAATTGTATTTTTTGTATGATATCTTCTATTTATAGAGTTTAGAGTATGCTGAAATGACATATTGTCATTGCCCAGCATCTAACGTGTACAATTAATGTACTCTGGTTGTCCTTGCATGTCTGCTCTTGTTGAATTGTCGAGGGCAAGCGGAATGTGCAGCTGGCGTGACAAGTGGTCTATTAGCTCACATTGAGTGTGAGTCAGCGACGCATTAATGACGAGATTAGAAGTGTATTAAATAGTGGGTCATATGCATTAATGGTGAGTCAGAGACATTAATAATGAGTCAAAAACATTAATGTCGCGCCAGGAGTATTTATGTTGTCTCTGAAGCATTTATGACATCTGTCACAATTAGGCTCATCTAAGACGGGTAACGAGGAGATGATGAATATTGTATTGGATACTCGGGATGAGCAAGGGATAGTCCGGATGCAACCGGATATAACACACTTATCACTAGCCATTAGATCAATATAAAATTAGATAGGTGACTTGAATTGATGAAGTTTCACGTTAGTTAAGAGGCCATGTTAGAGTTTTATTGTTGGCAGGTAAACATTGACCAGAAAGCTATTCGTGTAGAGCAAATGGAGATATTTTTGTTTAACATTTTGGTTACATATTGCTAACGTTTCTTTATATGTAATTATTATTTGAATTAACAAATTGAAGTAATTGAGCTAAGTTGAATTAAATAATTCATGAAATTAAGATGAACCAAACTGATTCAAATTAACAATTGCCGATCATATCATTATTAAACTAAACCTAATTCAACTTAATTCACCCGTTCTGCCTTAAAAAATATATGATGCAAATTTGAATGAGGTGTTACCTTAATGTTGTCTGCAAAGTATGTTATTCCCTTTCTTGAGTCCCAACATCTTCAAACATTACTAGTTTCCCAATTTCATAATAATTTTTTGGTACAAAGATATAAAAATCTAATATATATGCATGGTTAATGTAAAATAGTATAAAAAAATATTAAACTGGTAATGCATATTTCCCATCTTCAAGAGTAATGAGAAGAAGGGATTAGTGAAATGGAAAATGCAATTCCTTAACCAATGCGACGTCGTATTCCATTCGTTTTGGAGTTGTAACACTACGCAGTTCTGAAAGGAAAAAATGGCGACCGCCGTGGCCATCGCCGGTGCTCTATCGGCGCACGATCGGAATATTCTGACAGCTGTCAACGCCGGAGCATCGAGTATTTCATTACTCTTCGCTAATTTAATCAAATGAGTTGTAATCTATTTCAATGAACCATAATTCAAAAGCGTTAGGAGTTAGGACTAGGTTTAAGTAATTTACTAAATTGTACTTCAATTACGACCCTAATTATGATTACGATTATTATTTATGTGCTAGTAACTGAGATAATTATAATAATAGCTTTTATTTTCTCCATATGTATTGTTAAAGCCATGGGCAAAACCTAAGCACTGTTCTTTGGTGCTTGTGCTACTGTTTCCAAACAGTTTATGAATGCAAAATATAACATGTGGTTTCAACTTTACATGTTATATTTTTATTGGAAAATAAATACTTATAAAACAATACTTGAGTCTCAAGTTTCGTCCCGAAGTGATTACCACAGTGTTAGTGACTTAAATCGCAACAGTGAAGTATTAACATCATATTTTCTTGATGAAATTAGTTGTGTAGTTAGTTAGTTGTCGCGCCTACCCGATTTCTTTTCATTTGTGTGTTTATTGTTGATGCTTTGTTGCAATTCAGATTTATGCCCTTTTGGCATTTTTGAAACCAAATATTTTGTGCATGCCCAGTTTCTGCATTAGTTTTGCCTTATTTTCTACTTCTTCTCTGATTGCAGGATTTGCTTTGCAGTTTCTTCAGCATAATAGGGTATGCCTTCTGAATCAAGTGCTTTTTTTAGAATGTATGGCGTGACTGATAGACTTTCATTTTGATTCAGGGATCCATCGAAAGGTTTCTTTTGTTATGCTCAAGGTTATAGCTCACATTTCTTTTGTTATGCTCAAGGTTATAGCTCACATTTCTTTTGTTATGCTCAAGGTTATAGCTCACATTTCTTTTATGTGGCGTCTTTCCTATGGACCACAACAATTGCTTTTACTCTTCATCGTACTGTTGTTAGGCACAAAACAGATGTTGAAGATTTGGAAGCCATGTTTCACCTATATGTCTGGGATATGTGTTTATGGATGACTCAGCATTTAACATTCCAACTTAAGAAATGTGTTTCTTTGCAATAATCTTCTCCCCTTGTTACTTTTCAACATGCTTGTGTTAAAAATGAGATTTCCTCCATCCTATTAGCTACTTTTATTGCAGAGAGCTCGTGTGATGTAGTTTTTACTTTTAATAGGTACTTCCCTAGAAATGACAGTTATGCGCTCCTTTGGTACATTTTAGCACACGGTGTTGGACTCAAACAGGTCGCACCGGGAAGGCAAGTAGTTGCAAGAACATTATTTTTATGCAATATGCTGTATTTTTTTAAAGACACTATAAGTTTTTTTTGGTTTCCCACACGTATCCTCACACTGGAGGCAATCCTGTTTGAACTGGGAACATTCACAGGTATGTGAGGCTAACTCTCCTAGCGGGTATTGTTCTTTATCAGAACACAAGAGTACGGACAATGATGAGTCGAATGTTGATGAAGAGGTAGGGAGCGGTCGTCAAGGTGACTGAAGGCAGCAAAAGAGTTGGACCCGCCGGTGGAGGTACCTGAAAAGGCTCTCCGACGATCAAGTCAGTGTACGAAGTAGAGAGACTGAGTGACAAGAAGAATAATATTAGAGAGTCTAGGAGTTGAGGTTAAGATACTTCCTGTTGGTGGATACTCCTATTTATAGGAGTGAGAGTTGACCTTGGGCTCTTGGCTGGTGGTGCGACGCGTGGCCGGCCAAAGGTGTTGTCTGGAGCTGCTTTTCCCGTGTCAGGCGGCCTGTTGGGTCGTACACTGTGCCCTTCTTGTCTCCTAGCCTGCTCTGCAACCCGTCTGTCACGCTGGCAGGTAGGTTGGCGGAGTACGGAAAGCATGTTGTCTCCTGGGTCAACTTCGGTGGTCCCAACAAGTGGGGCCACCTCGGCGTCTAAACATGACCTTTGGTTCGCCGGATAGGAACAGTTGCCCCCAGTCTGCCAGGATGCTAGAGGAGTATGCTGGGAGACTTGACATGAGCCTCCTTCGATTTGGGCGAGGGGTCTGGTCTGGCGTCTTAACTGGTGGCTCCCTTGGGCGAGCTTAGTGGATAACGGGGTCTTCTCTATGGCGGACGGTCCTTATGAGGTTCGGCGCCTTGGTGTTGAAAAGCTGCCGACTGGGTTGACCTGGATATTGGGCGTGGCTTGTTACGGTCGATTACCCTGTTGGGCGTACGGGTTCGCCTGGAATGTCTTGGGGTTTTTTCTAATGGGATTTATGACGTATTTCCTTGACTCGATGCAATACGTGGCAGGTATTAATGGCCTTGGGCAGTGCACTGGCCAGAGTGGACGTTTCATCATTTACTTTCTGCAACCTTTAACATCCGCCGAAGCTCATCATGCCTTGGGATTGACCGCTGGTCACTTAAATGCTAACACGTGCCAAGATCTCTGGACTTTGCCGAATTTTACCTTGTTTTCCGGACTTCCATTGGATCGCACTCGAGTGCCTTTATGCGGTTCTGATGAGGACATGGATGGGCTTTGTGGGAAGGGCCCATGGTCCAGGCTCTCCTATAAGTAGGGGTTTTGGTGACGTTTTCGTTTTTACGCACCTTAAACGACTTTTGAATACTGAGCCATCTCTTGCGTTCTTTTTTCGGATTCTCTCAACTTCTTCATAAATCCAGGTAACCCCCTGATCTCCATGGTTTTTATTTGCGATTACGAGTCTGATTCCGACGTGGAGATCCTCCCCGGACCTCCACCGTGTTTCCAGAAACTGCCCCCTTCGTCTTATGCATTGGTGGAGGTTCTTGAACCGTTGAATGCAGTTCCTCCTTCCTCCTCTGGAGGTGGAGGTGGGGGGTTTTTCTGGAATGGTGTCGATGCCTTTCTGGCCTCATTGCGCGCCAAATGTGGGTTTAGCAGTTCTGATTCTGAGTCTGAGTCTGAATCTGATGATTCTTGTGATGGCAGGTTCATGACGATGAGGACTTATAAGTCAAAGGCATCGCAACTATCTGTCCCAGCGGAGTTGTCCGGGGAAGATTCCCGATATTGGTGGGTGGACAGGGAAGTGCTTGGGACACCTAGTACCTTCCCTTATGGGAGTTCTCTTAGCCTGCCCGTGGGCAAAGAGTCGTTTCACGGTTTCGAGGCTGTTGCTCCCCGGACGGTGGAGAGGGTCTGTTATGATTTTGCTGAGGAGAAGAAGGATAAGTATACCTTCTTTATGTATGAGGCGTATGTCCGACGCCTGGGGCTTCGTCTCCCATTGGAGGAATGGGACATTCAAGTTTTGGCGCATCTGCAGCTTGCACCGAGCCAATTGACCCCAAACTCGTGGGGGTTTATTAGGGCGTTTGAGATCATGTGCCGGGCGGCAGGTTTCCCTTGCACTCTGAAACTGTTTTTTTGGATGTTTCGGGTCGGACATCGCACTAATTCTGACGAAGAGAAGGAGGGACGCCATGGCTGGACGAGTCTGATCTCTCGGCCAAGACGGGGGTTGTTGACGCCATTCTTTTCAAACGAGAAGAAATAGAAAGGTGGATACTTCAAAATCAGCGTTCGGCGGGTGTGGAACGACTGGTGCCTCAGCAAGTCGGGCGAGCCGAGGTTTCCTTTTGCTTGGAACGGGGAAATCCATCAGCGCCCTGCCAAAGGTTTTTTGGTGGAAGTTGGAGACTTAAACCCAGAGGAGGCGAAAGCTGCTGAAACCATATCCTTCTGGATTGACGAGGGGGGAATCCTTCCTTGCTCGGCGATCCGCGACGGGGGCGGTGCCTTGGCTGACCTCGTTGGTGGGTGGACTGGGTTTATCTTGTGTTCTTTGTTTGCTTATATTTGCCTATTCTGTTTATTGACATCTTGCTTCTTTTTGCGCAGTTGCCTTAAAGACAAAAATGAGTGAGAAGCTCAGGAAAAGTCTTCTCTTGAAGAGAGCTGGTGGCGCTGCCTTGGCTAAAATGGATGCGGCCTCCTCTAAGCGTCAAAAGACGTCATCTTCCGGTCCTTGCCCCACTGAGGGGTCTTCTCGGCAGGAGGCTACGCCGCCTTCTTCAGAGAGTGGAGGGCCGCCCCCGACTGAGGTGGAAAAAGAGCTGTCCCAGGAGGCTCCTGAAACGCCAGCAGTTGCATCACCTGAAGCAGTTCCTTCTGCCGAAACTGCCGGGGTCCCTCCGCCCGCATCAACTGGGGATGAAGCTGGCT
>NC_032011.1:23627427-23629195 GCF_001865875.1 Lupinus angustifolius | reverse complement strand
TGCCCTGGCGTATCCGGACAAAGACTGGTCCTGGATGCAGCTGGGGGCCTATGTTGAAGACGGGCGCCTGCTGATGGGGGGCGATGATGGCGAGCCGAAGTTGATGCCTTTTCCTGGCCAGGGTGGGGGACCTTTGTAATTTTCAATTCCTTGTAATCTTTTCATCATCATTTTTTGTAACCTGTTTTGCGGCTTTAATGAAGACTTTCTCTTTTAATATTCTTGTGCGATGTCGTATAACCCGTTGTGTGGAATTTCTGTATGTTCTGAACATGTTGGTTTCGGCTCTTGATTCGCCATCCTTTGGTTAGGCGAGTGTCGATCGAGTATGCGAGGGGGGTGAAGGCCGGCCCCTCTTGCGCGTGGGCTGAAATCCTGGTAGGTTTCAGGCAAAGGGGGCGAGGGCCGGCCCTTTGGGTGTGAGGAGAAAATATAGTTGGCACCAGACAAAGGGGGCGAAGACCGGCCCTTTGGGTGTAAGCAGAAAATATAGTTGGCACCAGGCAAAGGGGGCGAAGACCGGCCCTTTGGGTGTAAGCAAAAAATATAGTGGTTGTGGAAAATGATTCATCATATAGGTTAAAAGGATTACAAAGGAAAAGCGACTACCCGCGTACGGGGTCGTTGATTAAGCATAAAATTGCCGGAGGTTGGCGGCGTTCCAAGTTCTGGGGATGTCTTTTCCCGCCAAGTCTTGAAGCTTGTATGCTCCTTTGCCGATCTTGCTGATGATCCGGTAGGGTCCCTCCCAGTTGGGTCCCAACTTGCCTTTGGCGCGTCCTATGTCTGCTCTCCTGAGTACCAGAGTTCTCTCGGAAAATCGGCGAGGAACAATAGAAGAGTTGAATTTTGCCGCGGTCCTTCTTTTTACGCCTTCTTCTCTGAGACGGGCCTTTTCGCGGATTTCGTCTATCTCATCAAGGTTGTTTCTGAGGAGGGACCGATTATTGTCCTCATCGAACTGAACTGTCCGCCAGGTTGGTTCTCCTATCTCGACCGGGATCATAGCTTCTGCACCGTATGTTAGATTGAATGGTGATTCGCCGGTCGTTGAGTGTGGAGTGGTTCGGTACGCCCAGAGGACGTGATGGAGTTGATCTGGCCAGTTTGCTTTTGACTCGTCCAGCCTCTTCCTCAACCCTTTTAAGATGACCTTGTTTGCCGCCTCGGCTTGCCCATTAGTCTGCGGATGTTCGACTGAAGTGAAGTGTTGCTTGATATGGAGGCCTGACAACAGTGCTTGGAATTTTCTGTCTGCAAACTGGATGTCATTATCCGTTACTATGGCGGATGGGATGCCGAAGCGCGTGATTATGTTTCGCCAGGTGAATTTTTGGATGTTTGCCGAGGTGATGGTAGCCAAGGCTTCCGCCTCTCTCCACTTAGTAAAATAATCGATGGCGACAATCAGAAACTTCAGTTGCCCTGCTGCTTGCGGGAAGGGCCCCAGGATGTCCATGCCCCATCTGCAGAAAGGCCAAGGCGCCTGCGTCGTGGTTAGTTCTTATTCTTCTGGCGGGGCTTTGTGGAGGTCGGCGAACGAGTGGCAACGGGCGCATCTCCGAGTGAGGTTGGTCGCATCTTTTTCTATGGTGGGCCAGTAGTACCCGACGCGTAGCACCTTTTTAGTGAGTGAGGCGGCGCCCAAATGATGCCCACAACTCCCCTCGTGCACTTCTCTGAGGACATAATCCGCCTGTTCTGGGCCAAGGCATTTGAGTAAGGGGGAGGTGAATCCTCGTCGGTATAATATCCCGTGGAGCAGGGT
>NC_032011.1:23626067-23627327 GCF_001865875.1 Lupinus angustifolius | reverse complement strand
GGGCCATCCAGTTGTCCGGGATTTCTATCTGTTCTACTGCCAAGACGCTTGGGTGGTAGATTGTTCCTTGCACTACGGACCGGTTGTTACTGAGGCATTTGGTGCTGGCGAGTTTGGACAAAATGTCGGCTCGGGCGTTGCTTTCTCGTGGTACATGTTGAATGATTGCTTCGTCGAAGTCGGCCATGAGTTCCTTCATTTTAAGAAGGTACTTCCCGAGGAGAGCGTCTTTGGTTTGGTATGTACCTGAAACTTGAGATACAACTAATTGAGAATCGCTGCAGATTAATACCTTTCGGGCGCCCACTTCCTTTGCCAACTGCAGCCTAGTAATACATGCCTCATATTCCGCCTGGTTGTTTGATGTTGGGAACGTGAAAGTAAGGGAGTGCTCGATGGTTATTCCCTGCCCATTTTCCAACAGAATGCCAGCCCCGCTGCCCTTCGGGTTAGAAGACCCATCGACAAAGATGGTCCATATCTGCTCTGGGTCGCCTTCTGGTGCGGCTAACTCTGCCACGAAATCAGATAAGACCTGGCTCTTGATGGCCGTGCGAGGTTCGAAATGGATGTCGAACTGGGAAAGTTCTATCGACCACGCGATCATCCGCCCGGCCAACTCTGGTTTGTGCAAAATTTGCCTGATTGGCTGATTAGTCCTGACGACTGTTGTGTGAGATTGGAAGTACTGGCGTAATCTTCGTGCTGCGACCAACAACGCATACGCCACTTTCTCCAGCTTTTGGCATTTTAACTCCGGACCTTGCAGGGCTTTGCTTGTGAAGTAGATCGGATTTTGACCTTCTGGATTGGATTTTGACCTTCTGCCGTTTCGCGGATTAATGCGGCCGCCACCGCCCCGTCGGATACGGCCAGATATACATATAGGGTTTCTCCTGGAAGTGGCTTGGAGAGAATAGGAGGGGCGGATAGATATTTCTTGAAAGTGTTGAACGCCGCTTCACAACTTTCATTCCACTCAAACTTCTTATCCTTCCTTAGCAATTGGAATAACGGCAGCGAATGCTTGGCGGTGGATGGGAGGAATCTGGATAACGCGGCTAGCCGCCCGTTTAATTGCTGGATCTCTTTGACGGTGCGGGGGCTTCTCATGTCCACGATTGCCTGGCACTTGGATGGATTCGCTTCAATTCCCCGGCTGGTTAGAAGGAAACCGAGGAACTTGCCTGCTTCTACGCCGAAAGTACATTTTTCGGGGTTCAATCGCATGTTGTGCTTGCGGAGTTGTTGGAAAATGCT
>NC_032011.1:23625411-23625967 GCF_001865875.1 Lupinus angustifolius | reverse complement strand
TTTTGATTTGATGGGAGGGAGCTGCCAAGGTATACCACCTGCCCTGGTGATTGACCCAGTTGTAGAGCTGTTTTGTCTCCTTGTGGTTGTGGTCGAAGGTCCCCTTCGTCCGTCCGAACGTCCAACTCTACCATCTGCACGCTCCGAGGTCTTTTGGAGGGAGGAACGTGCGACTTGGTGAAATGGGGGCGGAGGCTCATCTGGTAGCAGCTGCGGGCTGAGTGCTGGTCTCCTTTGACGGTGCAGACTTGGAGATTGATGGAGAGGAATTTCATGCAGAGGTGGGGTGTTGAGACGATGGCTCCCAGCCTGTTCAAAGTTGGCCGTCCAATAATGGCGTTATATGCAGAATCACAGTGGACGACCAGGAACTTTGTTTGGACGGTTCTGCTCATGGGGTGGTCGCCCACAGTAAGCCAAATCTCCACGTATCCCCTGGGAGTGATTCCCTGGCCGGAAAATCCGACCAACTGTCCGTCATAAGGTAGGAGGTCGCGGTCCCGGAATTCCATTTTGTCAAACAGATCCTGAAAAATAACGTCAGCCGAGCTACCTT
>NC_032011.1:23548851-23625311 GCF_001865875.1 Lupinus angustifolius | reverse complement strand
ATCAGAACACAAGAGTAGGGACAATGATGAGTCGAATGTTGATGAAGAGGTAGGGAGCGATCGTCAAGGTGACTGAAGGCAGCAAAAGAGTTGGACTCGCCGGTGGAGGTACCTGAAAAGGCTCTCCGACGATCAAGTCAGTGTACGAAGTAGAGAGAGTGAGTGACAAGAATAATAATATTAGAGAGTCTAGGAGTTGAGGTTAAGATACTTCCTGTTGGTGGATACTCCTATTTATAGGAGTGAGAGTTGACCTTGGGCTCTTGGCTGGTGGTGCGACGCGTGGCCGGCCAAAGGTGTTGTCTGGAGCTGCTTTTCCCGTGTCAGGCGGCCTGTTGGGTCGTACACTGTGCCCTTCTTGTCTCTTAGCCTGCTCTGCAACCCGTCTGTCACGCTGGCAGGTAGGTTGGCGGAGTACGGAAAGCATGTTGTCTCCTGGGTCAACTTCGGTGGTCCCAACAAGTGGGGCCACCTCGGCGTCTAAACATGACCTTTGGTTCGCCGGATAGGAACAGTTGCCCCCAGTCTGCCAGGATGCTAGAGGAGTATGCTGGGAGACTTGACATGAGCCTCCTTCGATTTGGGCGAGGGGTCTGGTCTGGCGTCTTAACTGGTGGCTCCCTTGGGCGAGCTTAGTGGATAACGGGGTCTTCTCTATGGCGGACGGTCCTTATGAGGTTCGGCGCCTTGGTGTTGAAAAGCTGCCGACTGGGTTGACCTGGATATTGGGCGTGGCTTGTTACGGTCGATTACCCTGTTGGGCGTACGGGTTCGCCTGGAATGTCTTGGGGTTTTTTCTAATGGGATTTATGACGTATTTCCTTGACTCGATGCAATACGTGGCAGGTATTAATGGCCTTGGGCAGTGCACTGGCCAGAGTGGACGTTTCATCATTTACTTTCTGCGACCTTTAACATCCGCCGAAACTCATCATGCCTTGGGATTGACCGCTGGTCACTTAAATGCTAACACGTGCCAAGAATTTTTTCCATCCATAAGATTTGAACCCGGGACATTGCTTAAGGGGAATCAAACATGTACCATTTGAACCAACACCCGTTGGTAAAGATACTATAAGCTTGTTTCTGATTTACTAGAATAGACAATTAGGACCCATGACTTTGTTTCGAATAAGAAAAATGTTTTCCATGATGCCATTCTTCAAAATCAAATCTGTGGTTATTATGATGAAAATCAGCTAATTTTAACAGCTTAGGAGGTGGAAAGTAGAATGAAAACAGGCTCCCAATCTTCTGCAACTTACCTACTGAAATCTACTGTATTTGCATGTGATTGTTTGTTTAATAGGATAGTCTAATCTCATTTTTTATGTCCTCTAAAGTTATGTTCCTTTCTTTTGCAGGCAGTTCATTTTATTACATTTTACATGCCACTATAGGGTGCAATATTATACAACGGATTTGCATACTTCAAAGTAATATGCATGCTAAATAATGAAACCCGGGTATGTGTCCAACTTTGCTATTTCCTTTTTCAAACAAAGAACAAATTACTTAATTAGGCACCTTTTTAGAGCTTGAGTTTTCTTGTTTCCTTGGAATTTCAGATGGCAGTTGGTATGTCAGACCGAGCTTATGCCTCAGATGCAAGAGATAGCACGAGGGTAGTTTATACTGTAACCATGTTTACCATTTGTGTGAGTGTGAATGTGTGATGTATCTATATAGAATGTACATTAATTCATTTACTTTGCAGGCTTTGAATCGGTGGGGATACTATGCACTGATTCTAATAGGATCGTGGGCTTTTGGCACCATTAACCATATTCATGATTTTATTGAGCCTGGCCATAAGATCTTTTAGCTCTCACTTCTTGATGTTGGAATGGCTGCTCTTATGGTATTTACCCAGTCATCATACTTGCTGTTTTTTGCTTGTTTCCTCAATTCTCATTCATTGAATGTTCTATAACTCATCTGACAACCCATGATGATTTGCATTCCTTGATAAATCAGCACTTCCAAGTTAATCAATGCTGTAGAAACTTCCCCACCTGCACTTGTATCGTAAAACATTTTCAATGTATAATTAATTATTCACTAATGAATTATGCAGCATCACTACAAGTCAATACTTTCTATTTTTCTGGAACTTGTATTCTTTTTTCAGTTTAAATAATTGCTACGATTAGTTCAAACTTGATGTCATGAGAAGGGTGAACATCAAGTGGAGCACCATGAGGTGCAGCAATGACATCTAGCTAAATTTTGTCTTCCTTTTGCAGGGCCTCTTCAACTCAATTGCATATGGCCTCAATTCTTCTGTTCGTCGATCAATTTGTGAAAGACTGGATATGTAAGTCCGCATTGTATTCTATCTAATCTTCCTGTTGAAATCCCAAGAACATTTCCAGGTTTTTTTTGCTTTCATCCCTTATTTTCAAGGCCTGTCTACATGTAGTATCCTCATCACTTGTTCTGGCTTTTAACAAGTGCACCTGTGCCAATCTAACTATACTAGCTTTATGATATGGTCTTTTTGTATTTGTGTCTTTATGGTGTCCTGGTATGATTCATACCTAACAATCAATCTCTATTCTCCCAACCTCAGTGGTGTTATTCTGATTCTGACATTTACTTTCTGGTGGATGTTATATTGTAAAATAGAAAACTCTAATGACATTACTTGTCATATAATTGTTTAAGAATTGCCGACACTTAAATTTGGTGCATTAGAGTCAAAATGTGCTTGGTCCTTTGTTTTCTTCTCATTGCAGTTACTCACTGTTCAGTGACATGTATCATTTGTTTAACTTTTTTAAGTATAGGAACCAGCAGCAAGAAAGTGAACTAGTTTTGTTAAGAAATGATAGTCAATTATAGTGAAATGGATATATTGTTATCCTCCGTACCATATTTTGGCACGTTTCATTTCATTTCATTCTTACTTTACCAAAGTGCTGTTTTCATAGAGAGCAGATCTTGTTGTACATGCCATTCACCCAAAATTTATATTGAAGAGGAAACTTCTAAAAAAAATCAGTGGTAGAACAGTAGTTTAAATCTGCTTCTGGAAGCGTTATTGTGCTTAAATTGAAGAGCTATCACGTGTGGCTGCAACAGGTGCATTTGCTTGACAAAAGGCTCAATCTCTGGGATTCTTCTTTAACTTCTATTGCATCTTGTATTTCCTCCTATCTCTGAAATCGTTCACTTACTTCAGTTTTTTAGTTCTACTTAACATTGTTATTTTTGACTTTTTCTGTGTATTAAGTTCTCTTACTTCAGTGTGAAATCCACACATGCTCAGATCCTTTTTCCTCACCATTGGTCTTTTGTTTTCTTCAGTGTAAAATTCCTATGGAGTTTTATAATGAGCAATGAGTGAAGAACATCCAGGTTCTTTCTGGAGGACAAGAGAAATATATAATTTCCTGAAGTTGTTCTTATGAGCCTCCCTCAAGTCTCAACATACAAGGAAAGAAATTCAAGCTAGCATTACTTGATGAAGCATTGCACAAGAACTTTCAAAGACTATGGAAGCTCCTTCTGTCTAATTCATTTGTATAGTTGTGCTTCCAAAAGAGAAGTACCTTGTGGAATAATTGGACTCGGTGCAGAAAGTCGAAAGCCTCATGGAAACAACCTATATATGCTTGCAGGGTAAAACTGCATACATCTAATCTTCTCAGACCTCTCACTTCGTGAGAACATCATGCACTAGACTGTGCCTTTAGTGCGGAGAGTGGAGAACTTTTGAGGGGGCAAGCTGTAAGTATTCAACAAGATTTGTCTACAACATATTGTTGTCATTTTCAATCTCGTGACAATTAGAATTAAGAATGTAATATTTGTACATTTTCGGAGAAATATCTATTATATTCATATGTGATGATTAAATAGAAATGATGAATAACATTTACTGAATCATATAGGCTTCGATTCTATCCATTATCATAACTAGCCATTGTCTACACATAATTACACAACAATATTATCATTCAAACATGAAAATACGAATAAATATTCATAACAATTGAAAACAACATTACTACATGAAATTGGAACCAAAACACTGTAAGATCATTCTAAAATCCAACACATTAAGCACAAGCACAAGAACTATCAACAACAAGTGAACCTTCTTCACCCTCACTTCTAAAAACAAAGTGACCAAACGCAAGACCCACCACAATAGCCACAAACACTCCTCCATTGAATGACATCACCGCCAACATCAACAAATACCCAATCGCCGAACTCAACCCAAACAGCACCGCTCCACCAACCCTCACTCCGCCGATTACCTTCCGTCGCAGCAGAGGTACCTGAATCTCCGCCGTCGTAGCCGGAGATGACTTTCCGGCGGCCAATAACTTCAACCGAATACGGCGATTTTCAAGGTATTGATAGAAAACGGAGGCGACGATGCACGCCACCAAACTCAATACATAACTCAACCACGAATCGGTTCTCCATGAATCGATGAGGAGAGTCACGTTTTTGCTCCAATAGAAGGTCATGTGCATCATCTTCGCTTTTTGATTTTGTTGGATCTGAAATTTTACACGATTCTTGCAATGGATTTGAGTTTTGGGTTTTGTTTGGTGAAAACGAAGAACGAATAGAAATAGCTTCTTGTTTTGTTGTACAATTGTACTTCGCTTATTTCTGTCCGTTGGTTAATTGCTAAAATGCCCTCACATACGTGTTTCTCTGTCAGCTTGTCGTTTCAATGCTTTCAAGGTTATTTACGGAATTTCCTAAGTGAACCAAATTCGTAGTACATATATGAAATGTCCTAATCTCCAAGACCAAACGTTTGGGCTTCTTCTTCTGTGGCCTGGACAAACAAACAATTCAATTAAAATATAATGTTTTTTTGGTGCTATCAATAAAAAAACTATTTTTTTCAGGATGTATAGTTGTACATTCTAACAAGTGTAACTATCATGAATCAAAAACTCGACATTTTTTATATTTTCAGAATATAATGAAATTTTATATTATTAGATCAATATATTGTTAGGAATAGTAATATTGTTTTTTTAGGAGAGTAGTATGTTGTTTTCTTTAAAAACTTGAGTTACGACTTTCTTACCTTATAATTATAAAAAGTTTATCATACTTACAGAAAATGTATTCAATATTGTTTTTTTGTTTATATAATCTTGATAAGAAGTATGGAATTTTATGTTGCTGGTGCATATATAAACGCAATAGTAGAAGACTAACAAAAGTCATGGGTATGAGAGTATGAAATCAAGTTAAATAGAAAACAACAGATCATATCATATTTGGAATCAAAATTATATAAACAAAAAAACAATATATATATATATAGTTATTCCATCTACTACTATACTACAAAAATAGATGACAAAAGTTGCGGTTCTAAATGGATTTAGGAACAAAAATCATAAAGAAAATTTACGACAAGAATCTATAGCATCTTAACAGGGACTAATTATTAGGAGGTTGGTGTGACATATGTACCTTTTTTTTTCTTCAAATTGTTTCTTATACAAATGTGACAACATCCAAATTTAACAACTTAATAATTGTTCAGCAAAGAAAAGGGGAAATCACCATTTACTACTTCTATATGAAAAATGACAGCAAAATGGTTAAGTACCTTTCTTTTTTGATAAAGAAAAGTACACGTTTCTCTTTTTCTTCATCCAACAACATCATTGATATTCTAGTTACATCACTAAGGCATGTGGCAATGTTCCCAACTCAACTAAGAAAATTCACAAGCAAGCTGAATTTGACTGAACAAACTATAAACAAAAAAGACACTCAATTCCATTGTCCAGTAATCAAAGTATCAAACAAAAGTGAGCTAACACAATACAAAAAACCCAATTAACCCAAACATCAAAAGAACTAACTAATGATATTTATTATATAAAATGTTACACCTTGTTAACTATGATCACTACCGGTTACGAATAAAAATCTATTATCTCAGATCATATTTCATATTGTCTCGAATCAATAAAAACATATTGTCACTTAAAAAAATTTAAAATTTAATTATTATTATTATTATTATTGTTGTTTCTATTTTATTATCATTAGTATGAGATAATACATGAGACAAAAGACATCTATTTAGTAATTAGTTGCTTATGGATGTGCTTGTGCTGTTGATGACAAGGTTGAAAAGCAAGTGAAAGAACCCTTTTTTCTTGTAGGAGAATCAAAAGAGCGAAAAATAAGATTCTTCATTGCAAGTATCAAATCATGGGTATGCTTGTTAAGTGAAAATAGAATGTGAAGAAGATCTAAAGTTTTCACAAAAACTCACATGGTGCTTCAATGCTTCTTCATCATTGTTCATCTTTCTCAATGTTTCTTCCTCTATTAAACCGCAACAATAGCACTTCACCCACTTTGTTTCTTCACTCATTGTAGCAGTAGCAGTAGCAGTCATGTAATGTTTCTACTCACTCTCTATGATCATGCATTTCTTACAGAAGAAAAAAACACCAACGTTGTTGTCTATTTATTATTATTTTGGATGTTCAATTTTTTTTAAAAAAAATGTATGAGAGGGAGAATATTATTACTGAAACTGAAACAGGAGAAAATTTCTCCCAATTTCACACGCGTGCATTCATTGTCTATGTTTAAATTATTACATAGATTAAAACCATACATACAATATCATCATTTCAAATAAACTTTCTTTACCAATTGGTATATGCTCTAATTTCTTGGTAAAATAAAGTGAGAAAATATTATTGGTATGCTAAAAAAAATAAACTTTTGTAACTCTAAATCATTAATAATTGAGATAACTACAATCAACTTTTTATTTTACTATATGAGATCGGCAACATGAAATCAAACGACGCCATAATATTGAACAACACCATAATAGTGTATCATGTACATATAAGTGTTAATCTCTAAAGTCTTCTTTAATAATTTCTTTAATGATTTTTTGTCGATCTTCTTCTTCTTCTATAAGAATTGGACTAACTTTCATTTGATCAACTTTCTCCTTACGGGTATCAATAAAAATTGAGATGTAAATCATGTAAAACTTAATCATATATTATCCCCTAAAACCTATTAGTGTTTTCTATTATTTGAATATATACATGATGTTTCCTCACATTTATTAACAATGATATGTAGGAGATTAATCTCCCATCTCAAATTATATTCTCTAATACCTAAGGCTTATATCTAGAATTATTTGCCATTCCGTGTGGATAGGGGTATGACTAATATTCAACTAATTTTCAAATAAAAATAAATTTAAGAATAGAATGCCAAGAAGTATATGTGTTATTATTGTACATATCCATTGTTAATATTATTACCCGTAGCAACTAAAGGAGTGTTTTTTGGTCCATGTATTAGCTCACCAATATAGCAATATCTTAAAGAGAGCAATAGAACTTATTAGTATAAATTTCTTCCGTACTAGACTCTCCAATAATGCTTGATTAAGTGGGGAAAACATAAAGAGAGAGGTGAAGGTTGGGAGAGAGGAGAGAAGGAACAAGTTTTTGACAAATACAAGTTTTTGACACAATTAAAAGTCACATGAGTCATTCTTGTATCCTTGTATATGGGAAGAAAAGGCACTATCCAAAAAGAATATAAGAGGAAATGAGAATCTCTCTAATGGTGGATCTTTTACTAGTAGAATTGAGGATAGGAAAATTTTACAAATTTTATAATTATTTAATTTGAAAAACAGCTTAAAATTTGGATCCTTTAAATGAATTTAGTAACACATGTTAATATTTCTTCACGTACTAGACTCTCTGGTATTGAGGAAGATCTATCCTCTTAAAGAAGAGATAAATACTACAAAATAACATGGTAAATATCTCTACATTAATGAAAAGTACAAAGAAAATTAAGTAATTATCTCTTCATTAATGGAAAATATACTTTCTCCATAACATTACTTGGCAGGAAATCACATATGGGTGATAATGAGTTTTATGATGTTATCCGTATGTAGGTACCGCAAATTTATAAATTTAGTTTTTAATTAAATTTGTATAAGTATTATAATTATTATTATTATTATTTTAAGATTATATATCATATATTTTATTATTATTTCATAATAAATTACATCATTTTGACTATGATTACAAATTTTTCGTATAAACATCATATTATTTATTTAATAGTTATTTTTAGATATTGATTATTAAAATTATATAAATAGATAATTAAAATTAAAAATTCGTTAGGTACTCATAAAAATCCACTACTCATACGAGTAACTACAGATATAGTAAATTTGGGAACAAGAAAACACTATCCACGTCCATCCGCACCTAATGGATTGTGGGTTGTCTTTTGTATGTGTTATATACTACCTCGTTTGTTTGGAGGAAGTTCTATAGATACTCCAATTTCATGTATTCCCAATGGTTCTAGTAAGCAAAAACATTAATGGTCTTGAATTGGCCCCACCCGATCGTATTTCTCCCGAGATTAAAGAAAATATAGGTAATCTGTCTTTTCAAAGCTACCGTCCCACAAAAAAATATATTCTTGTGATAGGCCCTGTTCCCGGTCAGAAATATAGTGAAATAACCTTTCCTATTCTTTCCCCAGATCCTGCTACTAAGAGAGATGTTCACTTCTTAAAATATCCTATATATGTAGGCGGGAACAGGGGGAGGGGTCAGATTTATCCCGATGGGAGCAAGAATAATAATAAATGTTTATAATGCTACAGCAGCTGGTATAGTAAACAAAATATACGGAAAAAAAAGGAGGATACGAAATAATTATAGTGGATGCATCAGATGGGCGTGACATAATTGATATTATACCTCTAGGACCAGAACTCCTTGTTTCAAAAAGTGAACCTATCAAACTCGATCAACCTTTAACGAGTAATCTTAATGTGGGTGGATTTGGTCAGGGGATGTGGAAATAGTACTTCAAGATCCATTACATGTAGTCTCATTTATTCAATGACAAGAATTAAACGAGGATACATAGCTCGGAAACGGAGGACAAAAATTCGTTTATTTACATCGAGTTTTCGCGGGGCTCATTCAAGACTTACTCGAACTAAAAACATTTATGGAAATTTGAATTGTTAGCAACAAGTCACAAGTGCATGCCATGCTTATTAATCTCGTGCTCCAACATGGTATAATGGGGAATTGTATGGTCAAAGAATCAAACTCATTTGCTCCATTAAGAAATATAAACAAAGTGTAAATTCTGTTATGTATATTCTCTTAGTATATGATTATGTTGACTAATGCAATAAATTAATATATTTAACTCATAACTTTTTTCTATCTTTACTCTTTGTCCTTTTTAAACTACCATTAATATTATTTCACTACTTATATCTATTAACACATAGCAAAATCAACTATCAATATTTTCTTAAACTTCTAACTAAAAAACAAATAGATTCAATTTTTCTCTCAGAAAAATAAATAATAGACAAAAGACAAAGTATATCAATTTTGACATATGAAGAGTGTGAGTGACATATTTATTGTATGATATATGATTCATGAGTTATTTATTTATCACATTTGTAGTATGATTGCCTTAATTTTAATTAAAATTATTTTAAGATCACTACACTAGCATAAATATTATAAATATTCTGTTTAGAATAAGGTAAATAATATCTCAAAAGAAATATCTATTAAATGGAGAATCCCAACATGCCTATATTTTTTTTTAAAATACATTAGTTAACAAAAACAAAATGGATTTAATATGTATACACTGACCATGTATGATTTTTAGCTATCAACAAATCTCAACTATTCATATGTTTGTTAGTATTGAGTTTTAAACAAAAGTATTACAAATCAATGGTGGACGATGTGCTGACAGTATAAAAAACTTTATAATGGTGCATAGATTTTAAACTCAAACAAAATACCCTAAATAATTTTAATTAAATAAAAGAGTACAAAGATTCTGTTTTTCTTTTTCTCTACTAGTATCTGTATCTGCTTCTTCTTGTGACTCTAGCTTTTATCAAAAAGTTTCTTACTTGATTGTTTCCGACGCCATAATTCATTGATTTCTGGTTTCTCATCACTCATACACTATAAAGTTTGAAACTTTCCATCACCATTGTTCAGAATTTAAAATGGGTTCTTCAGAGATTGATCAAAACGATTCTCAATCTATTTCTTCCAACAATCCCAACCCCATTGACCCTAGAAGGTGTTACCTTTACTTCTCTTCATTCATGTAATAAATTTTGTATTTTTATTTATTTTCCCCTTTTCTTTGTTCTTTGTGATTGACCTTGGATATCTTCCTTATATGTTTATCTGCATTCATGCATGTGTGTGTATATATAGTGGGTTTTGGTGTTTGATGAGAATAAAAATGTTGCATTTATGTGGTTTGGGTTTTTTTGGTCCTATAGTTATCAATTGGAGGTGTTTGAAGTTGCAAAGAAGAGGAATACAATAGCAGTGTTGGATACAGGTTCTGGTAAAACTTTGGTAGCTGTGATGCTCATAAAAGAAGCTCATAAAGCTATCAACTCTAGTCACATTAAAAAGTTGATTATTTTCTTAGCTCCCACTGTTAATCTTGTGAACCAGGCTTGTTCCCTAAATTTATCTTTTCTTTTTTCTGCTTTTGATTCCTTTTAGTTTCATTTACATGTTAAATCTAAGTGGTGTTTGTGGTTTCATTTTGCAGCAATTTAAACATATAAAAGATCTTACAGGTTTTAAAGTTGAGGAGTACTATGGGGCTAAAGGAGTTGATACATGGGATTTAAAAATCTGGGAGAAGGAGATTAGTGAAAATGATGTATGTCTGTTTATGAAGATATTAATACTATCATTACATATTTACTTTTGGTTTGTCCCCTAGATGCAGGTCAACTTGTTTAGAGTCGCGACACATTTAGTCGAGTGATTAGGTTTGACTCCTAGAGTCGCCCTCGCCCTTACTCCCTTTTCCTATTCCCCTTTCATCTCTTTTTTGGCCCCCTGCTGTTTCCGTAAGAGCTACCACAGCGGTAGCCCCTTTCCAAGAATAAAAAAGGGTTACTTTTGGTTTCCTTAACTTGAGGCGGATTTTATTATCATAGATTTGTGCAGTATTAATGGTTGTCTTGATGGTATTTAGCTGGAGAGCTTAGAGCAGACTTAATCTAAAATGGGTCTCAGTGCACGAGTCTCTCACCTGCTGGGGTATGTGATGAGTAGGATGTACACAACCTTATCCCGTCAGCTGAGAGACGATTTCTAGGATTTGAACCTGTGACCAAGACCTTACTGTTGCGCCAAAGCTCACCCTTTTATTATATATTGCTAAATATTTAATTCATTAATGATTGAAATTTACTTGTCTCAACTTCGGCCATGAATAGTCATGTCAACAACATGGTTGTGGGGAAAAGCTATACGTTTTTTTTTATTAGTTTGTGATAACAGGAGGAATTTATTTATGCTATTTGCACTGGATTCATGACATTTAAAACAATGATTTTTGGTGCTGGGATATATTAAAAGATGCTAAAAAGATGGTTTTAGTGAAACTGTTGTTATTTAATAAATACCTTGTCATGTATAAAAGTAAAGGGCCAATGCTCGAAAGTTCCGAGCAACCCCCGTGTGTTATTAGTATATTTTAATTCATCCGTGTCAACTATTTACCAACATCACGGAATCAAGCCTTTGCGAAAAGGTTAAGGTTGTTGCTACCTCTCACAATGGTTAAGGCTGCCTACTATAGCAGCATGTTGCCCTTTGCTTACAAACATCACTAAATTATTTTTACTACCGGAGATTATAATTTTTGGCTTTGAGTTTAGTTTCCGAATAGCCTTTGACATGAATGTCAATTCTCAATAACATGTTTTACTAACAACTAATCTCATATATTATGCTGATAAACTTCTGAATATTCTTTACTTGCTCTATGTTTATTAACTTATCATGAATATGATATCTCTCTTTTAGGTACTGGTTATGACGCCCCAAATTCTTTTGGATGCTTTAAGAAAGGCATTCTTAAGTATAGAAATGATATGCTTGATGATTATTGATGAATGTCACCGAGCAACTGGCAAACATCCCTATTCAAAAATAATGGAAGTGAGTGATTGAAAAACATCGATTTTTTCGTTTTTCTCTCTGATCATACATTATTTCTTGTGTACTATTTTTGTCTATCATTATCATTATTTTCTGTAAGAGAAAATATTTATAAATGAATATTTTTTCCTGCTGGTGAAGGAGTTCTATCACAAAGCTAATGAAAAGCCAAAGATTTTTGGGATGACAGCATCACCAGTAGGTAAAAAAGGTAATTGTTTCATGTGCTAACTTTGACAAGTAACCGGTGGTTGTAAAATGTATTCCCTCTCTCTTTACGAATAAAAATAAAATAAAGAAAGAGACACTCAAGAAGCAAGATATAGATAATTTGATGAATATGAGAACAAAATAAATCTATGGAGAGAGGATGTCCATAATGAATTGGTGATGCTCTTGCTATATACTGTAACAAGAAGAAAAAGAACTTGATTTGAAATCGAATAATTGTCTAAAACTGGCAGAACTTATTTCATTTGATTCAACTAATTTGAATTGCTGAAGTGGATTGTTTTAACAGATTTATTAGAATGTTTGACATTTTTCAATTTGTGGCATGTGGTGTACAATCTCGCCAAAGTCTTTACCTCGTTTGTCATATAACATAGCCTAACTTTGAGATAAGAAGATCCTTGTTCCTAAATTGGGGATGCATCTTAAATACCTTTTACATACTGGCTGATAGAGATAAATTGCTTGATTGGAAAAATGAATCTTATAGCCTATGAAGCCCAATGTTTATCGGCGATGACAGTGCAAAAATCTTAAGCTTGTTAATACTCGGTGCTGCTATTTTCAGTTTGAAAATTCTGCCACTTTTGGTACCGGGAAAAAACTGTCATCTTGAGTTTAATTTCCTTCCCTCAAAGTAACTAGCTTGATAAAATAAAAAGTGTCAGATAGGACTAAAGATCCTTCAGGGTGAAAAAACAGTTCAATCTGCCCTTACTTTGTGTCGATCTATGAAAAATGGAGGCCTTTTCTTTTGTGTTGGAGTTTCTGTTCCAGGTGGATTTCTTATTGTTTTCTTAATCTTTCTATGTTAGGAGGTTCTCTTTGTCTACTACAAAATGAACCCGGCCCTGTTTTGATATATGTGAATAATGTGCTATATGATATTGATCAGTGTTGCCCAATAGCGGCCATGGCGGTGGCGTTTTTAGGCTACCGCCATTAGCCATTTGGGAAATCCCGCCATGCGGCTGTGTCCGCCTTTTGCTCGCTGGTCAGTTTTTTTTTTTTTAAATTGAGTTGGGATGGGTTTTTTGGGCCCATTCATGTGTTAAAAATTAAAACCCTATCCCCTTTCTATTTTTGCCTCTTCTCCTTTTTGCCTCTATCTCTCGAAAAACTGAGTTTGTTGTGTGTTGCCTCTACTGTCGCCACAATCACGTTTCTTAACTCCTTTTCATTGCGTTTTCCTTTCTCTATTTTTCTTTCTCTCTTGTTTATTGTTTTCTCATTTCTTTATCTTTTTTTCATTCCATTTTTTTAATTTTGTTTTTTTATTTACTTTCAAAATATATATTTTCCAGTTTAATTTTTTTTTTCCAGATTACTTTTTTTCCCACTTTTTTTTTCAGTGTATTATTTTTTTAGTTTACTTCCTTTTTTTTTCTTTCCAGTTTACTTTATATACAAATTTAAGACGATTATTTAACAATAGCACGATGTATTCCAAAAATAGGATAACACAGTATGAATGTTTTGCATTTTATATTTGTGTTTTGCTTTGATTTTTAGTTGTGGCTCTTTACAATACTTCTTAGTATTGTTTATTTTACTTTTTACCGATCTTATGATGTTATGAGACATTGATACTTAGTGATTTTTATTAAACTTTATGTTATTGTATTATTATTTTATTTTTCCTATTATGTTATATTTTTTATTTATTTTTTGTCAACTGCCATTATGATGTCCGCTATTTGCATGCAACGCCATCCGCAATGCCTTCATGGCTGAATTTTGACAACCGCCAGGGACTCCCATCCGCCACGGGCAACACTGATATTGATCTTATTAAACTTGAGTTGAAATTAAAATTTGATTATTATTTTTATTTCATTATTTGCATGCACAATTTTCATAGTCTTTATCCTCTGAAGTTATTTATCACTTTGTTATCAAATCTGATGCTATAATGCATTCACTATTAGGGTAGCATTATAGTGACAACCATGATTTTAATGCATATATTTAATATGATTTTTTTCTCCTTATGTCCATGATATGCCAGTTTTATTTCCTCATTGCTTCAATTTCATTGAATTTATTAAATTTGGATATGCAATTTCTCTCTGCTTCAAATGGGACCATTAAGTCAAAATAATTCTTCAAATTGAGACTTTTGACAGACTTATTTATCGAGTAATTTTAAACTATTAATCCCATGATCTATTCCCTGCCTCCTGATAAAACTCTTCCCTCTAAAAAAACATATTTTTTAATGACTGCTTCCTCTCTTAAAGGGTTTTAATACCGTGTTCGTATTTCCACTGTCTGTTGGAGTCCAGAGTCGTAAAGACTTACTTTTTATGTATTATGTCTTGTAGTCGGTGTTTCCTCTACCAAGGGTTGCGAGGGTCAAATATCAGAACTTGAATACATCTTGGATTCTCAGGTAAAATAATTTCAAGTTGACTCATTTATTTTCACGAGAGCACATGTGAAAAACTATATTTATAGTTTTATACCAACTGGATTTGTCTCTGTAGAGATATACTGTTGAAGATAGGAAAGAAATAGATATACATATCCCTTCTGCAAAAGAGAGTTGTAGATATTATGACCAAGCACAATACCCTGTGTTGAGGTTGAAGTCAAAGATTGAAGCCTTGTTCGAGGTATTTATATGTCATGTATATGGCTATGCCAAAAACACGCTGTTTTTTTTATTTTCTCCCTCCTTTCTGTACTCATTATCTTATTATAGTGAAGGATACTGACTGAATCTAATCTGTTTGGACAGTTCAATGCATTGTTCTCAGAATTGCAAAGTTTGACGCTACGTGAGGATGTGGATTATAAATTTAAGAAACTGCATAATGGCATGTTCAATAAACTCGAAAAAATCTTATATTGCCTTGAAGATCTTGGACCCATATGTGCTTATGAGGTATTTATCAAAATCTCTGACTGTGTGAAAAAAAGGTTGTGCTGTAAAGAAAAGTATATTGGAAAATTTTATGTATTTGTTTTTAATGGAAGATCAAATCTGACATAACTTGAGATGTACTTAGCAAAGGGTTATTGATGACGATAAGTCTATTAGTATTTTGTAAATTAAGCAAGAGTGCTGAAACTGGCAGTGTTAATCTGTTTTTAAACTCGGGTTATATTTGAACTATTCCATGGTCTCTTATAAAAGGAATGACAAATATCAGCTTTGACCACTTTAACTTGTTTCTCCGTTTCGTTCATTTTTTATTCGTTTTTTGGGTTTTATCACTTATTCTATGTAGCAAGTCTTCCTGATATTGAGAAATATCACCATATTTTAGATGCACAGGTTTATGTACATGTAGAAATTGATTAGCCTCCAGATTCTTTGGTTATAGTTTAATCTTTGTTTTTTTTATATTTATATTTACTGATAGCTTGTTCATGTTTATGCAGGCTGCTAAAATGTATCACGAAAATTTCTCCAAAATTATAGGAGGCTGTGAAGTTTACAGAAAAGCTTCTCTCAATTGTAAACTTTTCATGGAAAAAGTAATGCAATTAATTGAAGAATCCCTCCATCTCGGTATGCTTTTTGATAGAGTCTATTTATTTATTTTCTATGTGGGCCTTTTGTCATTCCGAATTTTCATTCTCTTTTAGATTGCTTGTATTCATGTCTAATACACACAACCACTCTTGTTATTTTTTTGTTTTGTTTCTGCCACTGATATACTTAATGTAATTGTTACAAACTCTCTTTGCCTTAATACATTGCAAGATTTATTTTGATGTTTTAATATTGATCAAGATTTTATGTCAACAATGAGTTTTAGTCATATTTCTCAGCTTTAGAATGGTCGAGACCCTCCTCTATTTAGGTTATCAGTTTCTTATTCAGTTTGTAATTAGCCAAATAACTATAATAGCATGCCTTTTTAGACAGCTTTCGGATAAATAACACTTTAAATGTCTATGATGAATTTGTTTGTCCATCACAGTCTATCATTTTGCTGCAGCTAATTTTTAACTATTGCCTCCACAGATGACAGAAAGAATTCGGAGGTTGAATTTGATTATTCAAAGGCAGTAGAGTTGAGACACATATCTCCAAAATTACTCGAACTTATTAAAATCTTCCAGTCGCTTGGGTATGGAACGATGGATTTGCTGTACTGATCATATATACATTGAATAAAGTTTTGTTGTGTATCCTAACAAATTGATAACCTATCTTGCTGTATGTTTGCAGAGAATCTAGCAAGATGTCATGTCTCATTTTTGTCGAAAGAAAACTTACAGCTAAGTTAATGGAAAAATTTCTAAAGAAAGTATCCCAGATATCTCATTTCACAGTATCCTATATAACTGGAGGCAATACTGCAGTCGATGCGCTGACTCCTAAAAAGCAGAAGGAGATATTGGATTCTTTCCGCTCTGGAGGGGTATTTGGTCATTGCATCATATGATATGAAACAAGTCATGGTGAAAATCTCTTAATATGTTATTAATCCTTTTTATGTAGGTCAATCTATTAATTACTACTGATGTAGCTGAGGAAGGAATTGATGTGCCAAACTGCTCTTGTGTGATACGTTTTGACCTACCCAAGACAGTTCGTAGTTATGTCCAATCTCGGGGAAGATGTCGGCAGCCTAACTCCCAATTTATTGTGATGTTGGAGAGGTGAGTATTCTGATTGTCAGGGTTTTGTTACTTTATGACCAATTTAGAATGTATATGACATCGAAGATTTCTTTATCCCTCTGAATACTATTTTAGTGTATAATATATTAATTTTATTTATTCTTGCATCTTCAGGGGAAACTTGAAGCAAAGAAATCAACTTTTTGACATCATCAGGAGTGAGCGCTCCATGACTAATGCAGCTACTAATAAAGACCACAATGCTTCTAATTTAAGGGTGTTTACTGTAGGGAAAACAAATGCATACCATGTGAATTCTACTGGAGCATCAGTCACTTTAGATTCTAGTGTTGGACTTATAAATCGATACTGCGAAAAGCTACCACATGATAAGTAAGAGCATATCCTACCGTTCTTGTCTGCCTTTTAACTTTTTGAAGCATGTTTTTTACCAACAACTTCTGCATGCAATATAAATTGTGTTCTGACTTACTTAGGTACTCCCGTGTGAAGCCTACTTTTGAGTTTCAGCCTATGGGAGGGGGTTACACATGTAAGTTAACATTGCCGCCTAATGCAGCTTTCCAAGTAATAGTTGGTCCCTCAGGAAAGGATGTTCATTTGGCAAGGCATCTTGTATGTTTAGAAGCTTGTAAGAAGCTGCATCAAATGGGCGCCTTAAATGATCATCTTGT
The DNA here is from genome assembly GCF_001865875.1 of Lupinus angustifolius. Classification (NCBI taxonomy): domain Eukaryota; kingdom Viridiplantae; phylum Streptophyta; class Magnoliopsida; order Fabales; family Fabaceae; genus Lupinus; species Lupinus angustifolius. The sequence continues at coordinate 23,607,757 of NC_032011.1, read as the reverse complement.
CCCTCTCATTAAAGAAGAGCCTTCAGAAGCTGATCTTATTGTGAAAAACAAAGAATCGAGTTCAGGTGCAGGTATATATAATTCGTTGATTAATTTATTTGATATATTGGACTCCAAGAGGGTGGCCTCGACACATAGGGAAGGTTGCTTACCTTGTGACTTGAAGGTCATGGGTTCAAATCCTGGAAATAATCTTTTCACTTGCGATGGTAGGGTTGCATACATCTACCCTCGTGCACTAGGCCGCCCGTTATTGGACCTCTGCTATGTTAGTTGTGGCATTAGCAAATTTTTGTTCGTGTAAGTACTCAGTTACTTGTGCTAATGCATTTTGATTTTCCTTTGCTTTTTGCATTTGAAGGAAGAGGAACCACAAAAAGAAAGGAGTTACATGGCACAACCAGCATTCGTGCATTATGTGGTACATGGGGAGACAAACTTGATGGCACGAAATTTCATGCCTATAAGTTTGATTTCACATGTAATATCGTCAGTGAAATTTACTCTGGCTTTGTTCTTCTGGTTGAGTCAAAGCTTGATGATGATGTTGGAAATATGGAGGTAGATCTTTATTTAATCTCAAAGATGGTGAAGGCTTCTGTCTCTTCATGTGGGCAAGTTGACCTGGATGCTGAACAGGTACATAACAATGCTTCATTCATAGTAGAATAGAGTATTAGTCAGAGTTTGTTCTAAAAGTTAACTTATGCTTTGTTGTCTGTTCATCTTCTAGATGATGAATGCTAAATGCTTCCAAGAGCTTTTTTTCAATGGTTTGTTTGGGAGGTTGGTGCTTCGGTCTAAATCAGCAGCAAGGGGAGGAAGGGAGTTTTTACTTCAAAAAGACACAAATACATTATGGAACCCAACATACTTGTATTTGCTTCTACCACTTGAGAAACTGGATGATTCATGTATGCGATCATTGACAATAAATTGGTCTGGAATCAAATCTTGTGCTTCTGCTATTGAGTTTTTGAGGAAGAAGTTTTTGTTGGTTGCTGGGAATTGTTGTAAGGATAGTGATGACACAAAAATCACGTCACCTTGTCATACCAGTCCAATGGAGGTGGAAAGTCAAGATAAAAATAGCATTTACTTTGCTAATTGCATGCTTGATGTTAATATTCTCAAAGATGTGGTTGTTTTGGCCATTCACACCGGCAGAATCTATTGTATTGTGGAATTAGATATCAACCTATCCGCTGAAAGTCCCTTCGATGGCAACGATGAAAAGTCTGGGGGTGAACCGATAACATTCTCAGGTTACTACAAAAAAAGGTGCATGCTTTACTTTACCCCACTCTCCACCATTTTTTTACTTTACTGCCCTACTACCGCTAGATTATTATTGTAGTTGACTAAACAACTCAATGTTGATCAGGTATGGCATTACGCTGAGGCATCCAGGGCAACATTTGTTACGTTTGAAGCAAAGTCATAATGCGCACAATCTTCTTTTGAACTTCCACGAGGAAGGTTTGTTAATTCTCATTGAAGTTTTCATCTTATGGTAATTAATGTTATTTGACTTTTCTGTATTATGATTTCAAGGAAATTTCATTTCCAATTACGTTTTACTCCTCCTCTGAAGTTGTCATGGAATTGGATTTCAGATTTTACCCCATGGGATTCAATTATATTTAGACTGAAAGTTGTTAAATCATTTGTCCTGTGCATGCTTAACTTAATATATTAAATAAACTTTTCTAATTTTCTATTTTCTCCAGCTCAATGATTTAATCCTTGAACATACAGCATTTATTTAGTTTTTTTCTCTCCAGTTACACAACACATTCTCTATAATTGCTTATTTTTTCATGTCTCTATTTCAATCTGCATAAGGTTTTTGAAGATTCATGTGTTAGAGGCAAAAAAGATGAGCTTGAGTTTTTAAAATCTATTTGGTGCCGATGTTGAATACTAGAATTTAAGAATTTAAGTGAGGTAAATTATAAATAATAATCATGAAATTGTTGAGAATAACACTGTTAGTAGTTAGAATGTAGTTCAAGTGTAAGAAACACACGATACCAGCCTGCATCAAAGTAAGCCTACTTATATTCATTATTTTGTAACAAATCAAAGTGTTTTGGAAATTCCAGTTTACTATGTTTAAAACATAGAGTCTGATATCTTCCGGCTTGAGCAGATGGTCGGGACAAGACATCACAAACTGGCCTGGCACAATCGAAGATGCCTGCCCATGTTTACATTCCACCTGAGCTTCTCTATGTTCTTGATGTTAAAAGAGACGTTTTGAGGTCAATGTACTTGCTACCATCACTGATGCATAATCTTCAATCGTTCATGTTATCCAGTCAGCTTAGAGAAGAGATAGGTGGCCAAACTAACAATTTCAACATTCCTAGCCCTCTGGTTTGTCCTATATAGTCCAATTATGTGGATTAGATACTCTTTGTTTATTTTCTGTGTTCATTATGATAATCTAATGCTTCTTTTCTTTTTACCTAAGTTAGATTCTAGAAGCACTTACAACTTTAAGATGTGCTGAAAAATGTTCAATGGAACGTCTTGAGTTACTTGGAGATTCTGTTCTGAAATATGCGGTGAGCTGTCACCTCTTTCTTAAATATCCTAAGAAACATGAAGGACAATTATCTGGCATGCGATCACTGGCTGTTTGTAATTCAACCCTACATAAACGGGCAACAGATCACAAATTGCAGGTTACTTTTACTGTGCTTGTTATTATTTATCTACAGTCAAGAAACTAGTATACATGGTGATTTCTTTTTTTGGTCTTATTGCACTTGATTATGAGAAACCAAAAGGATTGACCCACTAGGTTAATACTATATGGTGCCAATATTGAATATTGTCTCCCCTTCTAAGGTTGAAGACCACCTGTTATAAAAAAATCTGAATGGGGAAACAATCAAACTCTTGACATGTGTTGAAACCTTCGATAACATGTTAAAAAAACCTACGTATGAATCATTAGGTGCACGTGCAGGCTCATGGATGTGTTTTGTTTCTAACAAATATGATTATATGCAATGCATTTATTTAGTTCATTAATATTATCTGTTGTCTATTATATGGATGTATCAGTATCAACATTGGAAAGCATGTTCGAATTCAGCAGGTGGGGGGGGTACTATGTGGCTGGTGGATTAATTGCTGCACTTCACGTGATGAAGTGGCTTGGGATTGATGCTGAACTTGAACCTTCTTTGGTTGATAAAGCCATAACTGCTGCGTCTCTCCATGCATATGTGCCAAAAGTTAAAGAGATTGGAAGCCTTGAAATGAAAATTGGTTATGAATTTTCCATCAAGGGACTCTTACTGGAGGCAATGACACATGTATCCGGGAAAGAAGTTGGGATTGACTGCTGTTATGAGGTAACTGAAATTTCGCATATTCCTCTTATAAGTAACAACCAATCCTAGATTAATTTATTGAATATTTAACATGTGAAGTTTCCTTAACATAATACTCCTTCAACTTATTGAATGTTTTGCAGAGGCTTGAATTTCTCGGTGACTCAGTACTGGACCTTCTTATCACACGCCATCTTTATCAGAGCCACACAGATATTGATCCAGGAGAATTGACTGACTTGCGTTCCGCTTCTGTCAGTAACGAAAATTTTGCTCAAGTTGCTATAAGAAGAAACCTTCACCTGCACCTTTTGCATGGCTCAGAATTATTGCGGAGCCAGATTGCAGATTATGTAAAGGTCATTTCTGAATCAGAGGACAATACTAGATCATTCCAAGGCATTAGAGCTCCCAAGGTTAGTTCTTATGGTGATCATTATGTATAATTCTTTTGCATATAGAAATATGTATATCGTCGTTATTAGAATTTCCCTTACACTGTTTAGGAATCACTATAAGATTGAATTCATTTTATTTTGTTTAGAAACCAGTTCCTATGTTGAAACTCATTACGAAAAGTATACTTGGATTGATTTGCGAATCAATTTCCATGTTTGCAGCACCTTAAAGATGAATTGAATTTATTTTATTTAAATATAGTATCCTTAATTTTGTAAGGTATGTATTATTCTTACTTAGGATAGGACGATAGGTAAAAAAGTTATTGTAAATAAAGGAAAAATCATAAACAGATAACTAAAACTTAAATCAAATTTACTCAAATCCATCCAAATATGACTAATTTATCTTTGCACTCAACTTAAAAAGGATTTAAAATCAAATAAGTTCATATTTTATAAATTTCTAAATAAGGAGTTTCATTTATGGATAAAATCAATTCCCAAAATGTGGTTTTAACAGCATTTGGATTTTTTTGGTCAATGTTGTGCCATTGTTAGTTTTGCTACGAATGGTCTTTAGTGATAATTTTTTATATATGACACAGCCACTTGGAGATCTAGTCGAAAGTATTGCTGGGGCTATGCTAATTGATACCAAGCTCAATATTGATCAAGTGTGGAAAGTTTTCAACCCTTTGCTATCTCCAATTGTTACTCCTGATAAACTTGAACTGCCTCCGTGGCGTGAATTAAATGAATTATGTGACTCTCTTCGGTGTTTTGTGAAAGAAAGTTGTGTAAAGAAAGGAACCATGGTGCATGCCACGCTTAGTGTGCAGTTGCATAATACCTTGTTGGTTCGGGAGGGAAAGGGGCAAAATGCAAAAACTGCGAAAGGAGATGCTGCTCTTCATTTGTTGAAGGACCTTGAGGTTTGTTGTTCTCTTCTGAATCTCTTCTGCTTTGATTCTAAGGTTTTCTTTTAAGCTATGTGTATATATATTATTTGCTTTATCTATATAAGTTGTCATAATATTGTTCCATGAAGTATTTATTTAGAGTAATGTTAGTTCTCATCTCACACAAGTTTTGGAGCTGTTCTAGAGCTCTTTGCTTTTGAAGAAGAAACTAATAGGTGCTTCCGAGGAAGAAAAAAACAGTCGATCGTTCCTGATCATGTAACATGGGGTAGTTTTATAGTAGATAAGAATAAAACTAGCAACTATTCAGACACACTACGGAAATGTGCACTCCAGAAGATATAGAATGGATAAAGATAAGCTCACAAAATTGATCATGCCTAAAATTAAAACATCTAGTTCTAGTTGGACAAGAGAACAAAATAACTAAAATATTTCACCTGATTTTTCTTCCTGGTTAGTTTCTAATTCTTCCTCTTCCAATTGTTAAATTTTTTGTACTGCTCATCTTCTCTAACTGAGAAAAAAGGCCACAGGATAGAATTCCATACTCAATAACAAGGCAAGGATAAATGGCTAGTGCCTACATTGGGACTAAATACAGAAATGAACCATCACAATTATTCTCACTGAGTATGCTCTGCCCACCTTAACAGCACAGTTTCTATCGAGAGAAAAAGTGCCTCGAAAGGGCTTGAGTTTTATGTAGAAATTATTTTGTAGAGTTCATTAGTTTTTTTTATACTATTGCATGCGGCCTTCCTTGTTAGTTTTTATTTATTTTTCATTGACCACTTGGCTTATACTTGTGATGTTACAGAAGAGAGGAATTTCATATAGCAGTAGCATGTCAAAGAGAAAACGAGATGCTTCTGGTCTTACTGATGAAAACTCCTTGAAGCCAGTAGCACAGTTAGAATATAAAAGGCACAAAGTGGATGAAACTAACTTAACTGCAAATGCACGAACTGGTTTGCTGCCTCTCAAAGACACTTCCATGGAAGCCTCTAACCTCGGTGCTTCTGTTCCAGGTTTTGCACAATCACTTTTGTTCTGAGTTTGATAGCGAGCCTTGTCTTCCAATGACATAATGTTTACTTCTTGGAGAATTTTTCTTATCGTTTTTGTTTCTTCTTTAAATGCCTAGGTCACTCATTCTCCTCACCCCTTACCTTCTATGTCTCTTTCTTTCTCCATCAACTGATGCATTCATGGTCTCACATGTTCAGTGTTTTGAGACTTTGAGAAGAAAACGGCATTGGAGCATACATGCAATTGTTGTATGCCTCGTTTTAGCAATGCATATACTTCTGGCAGGTTTTAAAATTGTCACGAAGAACTGAAAATATCAGTTCCAGTTCAGTGAGTCATCTGAATTATTTCAGTGATTACTCTCCTGCTTTAACATCTAAAATCAATAATAAATATTGCTGGCAATGTGTTAGAAGTTTGTTTGAGGTGGTGTAGTCTCAATTTCTGAGCAAATTATGTTTATTTTCAGCTTGATGTGGTGAGAAAATAAAGTAGATATTCATCTGAAGTTAGTCAAGTTGGTTGAAATTCACTTCAGATATAACACATCACCATATTTGTTTTCATGGTCCAGTTTTATCTTTATTGGAATATTTATATATATAGTTCTCTCTACCCTTTCTTTTTTGCATTTTAAACCTTTTGCACTAGTCTTGGTTGATTCCTTGCCATTATTTATTCCGGGCCAAGGAGTTAATCTCAAAACTACCTGTGGATTAACTTCATTGTGGATTCTTCATGTTTTACAGTTATTGGCTCAATTAATATGAAGAAGGGAGGACCTCGAAGCGCACTATATGAACTGTGCAAGAGACTACAGTGGCCATTGCCTGAATTTGATTCAACAGAATATAAGGATAGGTAAATCCACCAACTTATTTGTACTTTCCGTCACTCATTTCTGATATTCTTTAAAGTCATTTCAGATTTTCTCCAAACAAATAAAGACAGGCGAATCATGTCCCTAATTTTTACACTTTCTTGGTTCAAGTACTACTAATATGCTATAATGCAATGCACCGATATTTTAATTTGTTTCTCGTATCCATATCCGTTATGTATCCGATACTTCATGGATACATATCTATCCAAATCATAGCTAATATGGACCAGGGGGAGAAAAGAAGAGATAAAGCATGGATAGTTGTGTCCGCGTGCATATCAACTATTTGGTTCGATATGAAATAATGATAGGCTTTAAATGATATTATTATTTTTATTATTGAAATACTGAATGTCGATTGAGGAAGGTGTAATCTGACAATATCGTCTGTAACAGATCTCTATTCCAAGGGTGTGAAGGGCTGGAAGGAAGCAAGGGACAAAACTGTTTTGTGTCGAAAATTAGCTTATGCATACCCAATGGTACTGCTCTAGAATGCGAAGGAGAGGCTAGACCCGATAAGAAGACCTCACATGACTCTGCTGCACTTCAAATGCTTTATGAGCTACATCGGCTGGGAAAACTTAAGATAACTGATTACCCTACCCTTTCTGTTTCTTCGAAGTAAAAATGATTAGCCTTTGTTTTTACTGGTTTGGATCGAGTACAAAGTGAGGAAGAGTTAGGAAGGGAACATGAATAACTAGCATCACGACTTTGTGGCCACAAAATACACTATGTTTTGTGCCATTGATCTGAACAATTGTCTCAGATCAATGGTACAATATCATAGGTTATATTTGTGGGTGCAAACTTGTGGCACTAGTATTAGTATTACAAAATAAGTGGCAAAAATGACTGAGACAAAAATGCAAAGAAGATTACTTTGGGGGTGTCTAAGAGGGTTAATTTATTATCAACATAAATCTGCATGTTCAATGTGACTTGACTTTCATGCAATAATATTGCATGTACTTCTTATTAGTAGCTGTTCTTAATGTAAACCATGTATACTTTCACTTGGACGCATTACTTTAAATGAAGGAGGCTGATTCTCTTAGCACTAAAATAAACATTTTCCTTTCCTCTACATAAGTGCAAAGGATCTTAGCCTTTAACTACCAGTGAGAAATTCCATCAAAATTAATATCATCATGTTACATACATAATCCTTGTAAAGTTACTGGTCATTTACCATTGCAACTTTCAGTTGAATTACCTTATGCCCTAAGTAATAGTTCATATACATTGGAGTTGTTGTCCCCACTTACACGTTTCAACATTTCAAAACTTATACGACTACCCAATAATTCAATCCTCTTGAAAATGGCTTTGCCACTCTCTGCTGTTTCCTTGCTAGAGTACACTGATCTAAGCCTATCTGCATGTCTTGAATCAGTGTGAATTGCAGCTTCTGTTTCTTCCTTTGACATGTTTTCCTATCATTAAGTATATCATCACATGCATTATTTGATTAGTGGTAGTGCAACATAATAAACCATAGATTAAAAGGGAAAGCCAATAGGGCATGGTGTACCTGATAAAATGCATGTATATAATCCAACACCTGAAGACATGTAAAACCATTATTGCTGAAAAATGTTCTTGATGAAGGACCCATCTCAGCAAATCGGTCGATCGGAAAGAGTACAGTTAAAAAATGGTTTTTGAATATTAACTCAGATTTCTCACTGCAAAAACAAAAATGAAAAGGATAAGCTGAGGTTGTGGTCTCTCCAAGTGACTAATTAGCACTTCAACATGGAATGATATGCATATTTTGTACAACATTTTGTGTACATAAATTTAATAGAATGAACTTGAAAAAAGATCAAGAATGTCAATAGTTTGTCATAACTACCAGAGAGAGTTAACAACCTTTCTGTCAGTGGACGAGTGGAGTTTGAAAATGAAGCTTCTGAGTCCTTGCCATCCTCTTTTGCATCAAAAAATGTTGAAGTAGGATTATGACTTGGATCTTCAACACTGGAAGAGTCTGTGTAAATGGAAGCACTTGAAGTTGGCTCAGATATTGACCAGCAAATGGAGTCCAGAAGATTGTTGGGCATTATCGGATGTATCGGAGTCTGACAAGTCTGCAAAGCCATGACCGAACCAAATAAACATTCAATCCATGGCTCCAATCTTTAGTATTGTTATGAAAATCAGGTATACCAAGAGTTTGTAGTTTTAGAGACCATAACAGGTACGTATTGAGGTCAAGCTCCACATAAAAGACAGAAGTTAATGAAAGAATTACCTGCATTCGACGACCACGCCGATTTCTGACACCAATTTTGGCAGAATTCACAATCTGTTGTCTTTCTTCGTAACTAACTTCACTTTCGCCGCCATGTAGATCGCCACAGACTTTTTGCTTTATTACTTCCTATATGACAATAATACACATATCACAATACAACAAAAGGGAGGAAAATCAAGGGCTTTAACATGTAAGTTTATAGAACAATTTCATAAGATGAAGGTATTGACTATTGACTATTGCTTAACAATACATGTGCTGCCTTTAGTACCATGATGTAAGAAAAAAGTACAATCACTATGTGCTAATTAAAGTTAAATCCAATAACACAAACTTATCCCTAATAACACATGAAGGTCCACATCTTAACTAATCTTACAGGTAAAGTAAGTTATCCATTGTGCTATACTTAAAAGAACATACAATAATAATTAGCTTTACAAATTAATTTGAGCAAAATGTGTGATGGTCTTAAATCATTTCAATCTCAGGATAGAAATAACGACGTATCGTGTCAATTATCCAATTCATTTTGGTCACTGTATCACTAGTAACTTTAATCATGGTATCGGCCTTCCAAATTTAACTGGTTAATTACTTTATTCGAGTTTGTTGTTGGAAATGAGAACATATACCGACCACACACTTGCTCACATCTGAGTATCGCATGAGATGGAACATGACTAGAGATATACGCAAACATTGGTTTTTCAAAATTGTACAAGGGAAGATAAGAGAATAATAAATTTCAAAATTGTCAAGGAATATATTGTGAAACTACCTTCCCCGAAAAGTCATTATTGTCTTCGAGCATCAAGCCAACTTGCCTTGCCAAATCAGCAGACAGATGAACAAGCCTTTGCACGGATTTCTCCTTAGCTGTTTTGAGAATCCACAGAGGCTGAGACATATCATATATCAAATGACTTCACTGTGACATGAATAATACCATAGAGACCTCCCAAGGGTATAGTAATACATTAATGTCTTCTAGAAGATATACGGGCGCAGTTAAAAAAAGTGAATTTGTGGTTCAAACAACGTGAACTTCAAAAAGTTGCATGACTCGAAAATATCATTTTCAATGTTCAGATACTAAAATACAATGTAGAAGCACTTACTGTAATGAGGTTACTAGAATATCCAAGATATCTTTGGATGGATGTCCCTTCAGTCACTACATGGCTAACATTGCAGCCAACAAACCATTGTTCCACCAAACTAGCACCTTCTCTTGAGGCACTCTCAACAACCTATCAAACGTGTAAACGATCTAAATGCGGACCTTAAATGAAACAGGAAAGTGATACCGACTATCCAATGAATAAACAGAATCGATAACGTAAGCTAGTATAATCACAAAATGTCCGGATATTTATTGTTAGAATACGTAGTTTTACCTTGTTTCGCAATTCACATGAAATGACTGGATCAACATAGATGGAACAACCAGACAAAGTTAAGTCCGAACTTCTGTTAGATTCTCTCCCAGAAAACCTTTGAAATTCTTCAACATTATTAGTATGCCTGGTTTCTTGGATTTTTGCAGTAAGAGAAGAATTTTCATCTAAGCGCATACTGTTATCCCCATAGCTTTTCACACTGTAATGTGATTCGCTCAACCTCACTGCAGCAAATAAAAGAAAATGCATTCAGGTCATAACAATTACTACTACAAACATGTATCATTTAAGTTCATAAAACCTTCTAGCTACAACAGTTGAGTTGTGCTATTTTAGTATTGATATGAGATCAGAGAGAACAAAGAATGAAACTTAAAACCACTCACTAATACTGAAAATTTATATGACTAAATACAGTAGTACACCAAACATGAAGGCACCTTTTTTATTATGCCTGTTATTTTGTTAACCAATACATGAAGTCATGAACATGATTTATGATAGAGCATTATGGCATCATTCCATCCATGTAACCGACCCCACCTAATGAGATTAAGGCTTGGTTGGTGTTGTATTTCGATCGAATGCAACAAGATGCAATTTTACCTTTGAAGATTTGCAACTTGACGTTTGCCAAATATGATGGATTGTTTGATTAAAAAATAGAATATAATAAAATGCTCAATGTATCAAATATCAATTTAAGCTAAACAATCTCTTCAAAATGAGACCAGTGTTCATACAGAAAAAATCAGAATGAACTCTACTAATTGAAATCACATCAGAATATATACATTTTTATAAATACAATCAGACTTATGCTTTGGTTAACATGTATGTTCAGCAAAACAGCTGCAATTCAACATGAGGTGAAAAGATGCAAAATATAAGAAGGGGCAACAACTTAGTACAAGCATAGAAAAAAATAACCAAAATCCAAAACACGTGGATCACAAAACAAATGAGCTCAATTACCATTTTTCTTGACACTATCCACAAACCAAACCAACGTGACGATGAAGAGACCATTTTTTGCTCCATGCTGTAGCGCATGGTCAAACTTGCGTCCACCAAAGCTGTACTTAGTGTTAAAGATCCCATGACAGAACTGAACCAGTAACTACAAAATGTACTATAGAATAACAATGCAAGAAACCATCATTACCATGATTCATGAGAGATCCACTCTAAGTATGAGATAAGAATTTAATTCTCTTCCACAACCAATAAAAATAGAAGATAAGAATTTCATGGATTTCCCACGTTGAGTATAAGACAGTATATGCTATCATTATTTAAGAAAATTCATATGATACTTAGAAAAGTAAAGGATATCTGAACCACCAAATGGGTACATTGTGGATTCAAATCGGGGCTATACCGACCACCTAATCTCTGTGTAGCCTCCATCACCTGATTCCTTGCTTCTGCCAAACAATAACATATAACTCTATAACTACTATCAATTCAATAGATAACCAAAATTACACCTTCTAAACCTCTTATATGAACATCTAAAGTTTAAACAAAATAAGAAGCATGCAAGTTGGTGATTATGAACAAGAAAAATGAAACAAAATCAAATGCACCAAAAATCAAAATTTGAATAAAAACATGAAGTCCAAACCTTTAGAGAGACCAGTGACACATATAACAAGACCAGCAAAAGGAGGACGTGATCTCATGTGCACTTGTTCTGAAGCCATAGAGGATGAAGAAGGAGAAAATGGCTCCATTGTTTTCAAGCCTCTGAATGAAGATGAAAAGAGACTTGAGCACCCTTTCCCACTCACAACTTCAACTCTACCATCACCACCCATCACAACAATGTCAGCAAAGAATTTTGTTTATTATTTATAATCAAAATTTCTACAACTTCTACCAATTATACACCAATTGAAATTCCACAAAGCATATAAAGATAACTTATTCAGATTGAGAAAGAAAAAAAGGCCACATTGAATAAATGAACAGATTAAGAAAAATAAACAACTGGTTCTGGGAAGAGCTGAACTTATAGAACAATAAAGTGGTCAAATAATATCAAAATTGAAACTTTTCTGACAAATGTGGGAAAAGAAGGAATTTGAGGTAAAGGGGTTCCAGAGTTTGAGATAATTTTTAAGACCAAAATAATGAAAAAATGTGATTTTTTTGTTTTGTTATTATGCAGTGAGAGCAGAGGAACAGAACAATAAGAAAAAATGGATTTTTTTCCTTCCATTCTATAATTTTTAGTTATGGTGCTTTTTTGTTTATGAATAAAAATATATGGTTTTATTAAAATTTGATTGATTGAATTGCAATTGGGTGTAAATAGAAGAAGAAAAAGCAGGGTGAAAGGAGTGAAGTGTGTAAGTAAATTGAAATGGAAGAGAAAAAGTAAGAGAGAAAGTAAGAATAAGGGAAAGTTTGGAACTTGGAGTATTCACTTTTCTTAAAATGAGAGCAAAAGTGTTTAGTACTCTGTACCATCATTCTCAGAGTTGACCCGACCCGACAATGCTCACCTGAATGACGGTGTCGCTCCGGCACATGGCGGTGGTCGGAGAATACTATTCCTTGTTGAGATGTGTACATAAAAGGAGAGTGATGCTTAATTTCAATTTCAGTTCTACTTCCTGTGTTCCATTTTATAACAAACCTTTTCAGATTTTTATTTTGTGCCACCATTTTAGTATTCTCTCACTCTTTCATAAACTTTTTTCTGGATGTATAGTTGTATATTCCAACAGAACAAAACAAGTATCCATTTTATGAATGAATTTTTTTTGTTTTTCCTGTGGATCCAGTGACCTTGTTAGTGCCACCATTTTTAAACTTCCATAAAAAAATTACTATTTGTTTATGTAATTTGAGGAGAAAAAACTAAAAGCAATAAGATAAGTTATTTGTACAATGTAAATTGTAAATATAAATTATTAGCATGAATAAAATGGAGAAAAAACTAGTTTACATCATTTAATTATTAAAACGAGTAACATAGTAATAAGCATATATTACAAACAAGATAAGGAGTAGAATTAAAATTAAGCATATATTACAATTTACAAACAAGATAGGGAGTAGAATTAAATTTATAAAATAAATAAGTGAAAAAAGTATACCAATTTATCTTAGAATAATCTCTTAGGTAAGAAAGAGCCTCATACACAATATGCACTTATGTACTTATTATTCTTTGAAATTCGTATCTCACAAGTCACAACCTATTTTTGTAAACTAACCAAATAGTTCAATCTGTACACAGATGTGTCTTTTTGTAAACAGAACCCGTGGAATACTTATGAAACTGGCTTTGCCCAAAGGGAATAGCAAAATTATCTTTCATGTTAAATTAGAAAAAAAAGATACTTCCACAAATAAATAAATAATAAAAAACCTACAAAACTGGGTTTTACAAAGATCATACTTGAAGCATGTTGTTTAACAAACACCTAGATAGATGTATTCAGAGTTTGATGAATTGCAGTTACAGGTTTCACTCTTGACCATATTCAAAGTGAATGACCTCTTCTGATACATTGATCACTTCCTCAACTTCTATGTCCTTCGCTTCATATTCCTCTTCTTCATCACTAGCCTCTCCATCCCTCAGGCTTTGCCTATATAACTTCTCTTCTTCGTGCAACCTCTTCCATTCATTGACCCACCTCTCCCACTCTTCTTTCAACAACCTACGCTTCTCGCGCTCCTGCTCGCTCAGCAGCAATGAAACGTCTTGATCTTCGGCCTCATATTTCTTACTGTACTTCTTCAAGTTCTTTGAAATCTCTTCCTCTTTCTCGGTACTCAAGAAAGATGGTGGCCTTGGACGCCATAAGAACTGTCGAAAGAAAATAAAAAGAACGAAATTACAGAGGGGACAGAACAATTATATTAGATCAAAGGTTCAAAACTTTAAGCTTTCAATGCCAAAACAACTTGTATATTCACAATAAGACCCATATCAACAACTCAATGATGTGTAAATTCTGCAATTGCAAAAATTGATACTAAAAACAGATTCAACAATGGAACACATTACAATGAAACATCTAATCTAGTCTACTCAAAGTATAAAGAGCAAAGGCCAATGTAATAACCTGAAAGAAGTGATCCTTCAGTATCCGATAGAGATGCTTGCCATTGAAAGACCATATATTGAAACCATTTTCCATTTCATGAACTGAAGTGACAGCTGTAGCAACATACCTGTAGAATAAAAAGGATAGCCAATATAAACAAAATGATAGCTCATAAACCTAGGTTAAGTATTTTTCTTAGCATAAAGTAACCAAAATAAGCCGTTAATAACAATAGTAAGTACAATTTGAGGCTGACTTCACAAGATTAACCCAAAAACCTCTGTGTTTATTAGCAATATCATTATGTATTCAGATATACCTTCCAGTTGGATCCCATTCAATATCAGTTGCCATAAAATGTTCCGTAGTAGCCATGGTTTCAAGTTCATCAACATTGTAAAATTCCAACTGCCCATTAAAGCCTTTCAACCCTGCCAGTACAATGAAGCGACCTACTGGTGACCAAAACAGAGCATTTGCCTGCTTGCCTTTCGAAGTAGTGAGCTTTGAAACCCGGCCAGTGTGCTGAGCAGTCCTCATTGAGTAAAAGCTAACATCAGGCTTGGGATTATCACCATGGATAACTGCGAACCTATGGCCTTTTGGCTCCCAAGCAAATGAGATGATCTTGTCATTCTTGTTCTCTAGCTCTAAAACTTCAATAGGTATGTCACGTTCTTTAATGTAGAAGAGCTCAAAGCCTGTATATGTGCTTTTCTTGGTTTTTGTAAACCGGTCTACATGAACAGCAAGGTAATCTCCATTGCTTTGCCAGTACATCTTGCAGTCACTGACACTGAAAAGATTTTTCTGCCTGAGTTCCTCTTTGCTGGGGATTTGAACCAGGCTTACCTAAATCATCACATACATCAAAGAACATAAAATAGAAATGATAGATAAAAAATCTATGGACATTAGAAGACAAGAAAAACATACCCTAGCAGGCTGGTTACCGCCTCCCATCTCAGGAACAAAGAGTGCAATAATAGGATCAGTTGGAGACCAACTGAAATCAATTATATTTTCGACCTTTAAAGACTTTTTGTCAACGAGAGAAAATGTGTCAGTTTCATATACAGAGAGTACATTTTTTCCCATTCTTGCAAAATACTTATCATCTCCTCCATTACTCCATCTGAAAATATAATAGCATGAATGCATTAGGCACATGAAGATGCGGAAATACTTGCACTAAATCTGGACATAAAAATATTCATGAAGAGTGAGAGAGTTTAGTACTTGAAAACAGGCCATGACACCCCAGTGACACCACCAGCACCTCCAATTGCAAAATCATCAGCACTTCCTTTAAAATCCCTCATCAATTTACCGGTCCTCACATCAAAAATATTTATCACAACTCTCTGAAAATGTAAAGCTGGTGTTAGAAAAGGTGCCTATAAAACTCATAATAAAATAATACATAGAAGAAATCGCTTACATTAGCATCTCGGGGATTGCTGGGTTCGTGGCTGCTATAAGTTACCAAATACTTCTCGCCAGGTGAAAAATCAATAAGTTTCACCTGCAATTTATATGAAATAGTTACATAAATACACTTAAAAATGAAAATCAAAACAAAGTCAAAGTGCATGTGTCAAATGATAATGCAAAATGACTTTTGAAGATAACCTGTGGATGAGCATAACGCATAAGACGGTTGAAGGTTGTAGCACCTCCCCAAACAGCTGCCCCCTGCCTATGAACTGTTGCCAAGTAAGTTCCCAGAGGCGACCATTGCACAAAGCTCTCAGTCCAAAACTGTAATTCATAAAATATATGAACACCCAGGGCCAGCAGTAATACAGGAACATTTAAATGGGTAGGGACTGATAATGAGAGGATGATAATAAATATAAAATAACACAGTATGTAAATATAATGTCCACTCACTGTACGCTTATACACAGGATCAGGTTTCAAGTGCCTTGCATCATTCCAGAGAACCTCAGTATCTGAACCAGCACGTATCACAAATTGATCTCGGGCTTTTGCATCAGTTAGCCAATGTTGAAGATTTTCCTGTAAGAGGTATATAGACCAAAGAGAATGTCAAATACTGACCAGTTACAATGTGCAAGAGTGAAAGCTACTAGTACTAAATCATAAAACACAAGCTTATACAAGCACATATTACTAAAATCAGAAGCTACCCAAGAAATAGTGCAATCATATTCACAATTAGAAAGGGTATAGTTCATGACTCATGAGAAACCTGAAAGTGCTTAAACCTACGGACTAAGGTGAAACCACACTCTGCCTCTTTAACTTTCAACCCCACGACATGCCCTGTGTATTTTGCTTTATTGCTTATTTTATTTCTTCTTCCTCTTTTCTTGGAGCTGTTTCTCACTTATGGATTATGATATTTATGACCCTTATGACATGAATTTGTGTAATTTAATATGCTATTTTTCTGTTTTGAGTCTTTTGACTTATGTTATGAATTAGCTTAATATTTTTCATTATTGCTCATGAATCTTACGATCACGATATGATTCGGCTCATGGTATGGAAAATAGGCCTTCCAATTCACAATTTGAATCCATATTTCATAACCGTGGATAAGAATACTAATATCTGAAAAGTTTGTCAATAATAAAAAATGTGAAGTGAAAATTAGTGAGTACAAAGAATTATAAACGCTCTTAATGAAAGAAACCGGAAAGTTTCATGAATACCTAGATGGCATAAATTCTGCAATTACAAAAAGGAGATCATGAAGATTTTTTACACTGGATTCAAAGAAAAGTTTCATTGCTCACTTTGCACATCATAATATTACAAATGGCAAAGAAAACAGATAATCAAAAAAAAATCCAACACAAATATAGAAATGTTACCCCTGGAGCATATGGCTTGGTTTCAGGAGGAGCCCACTTATCCGGAACTTTCATGAACCTGTCGAAGTCATCAAACATGTTCACCGAAAATATGTGTGCGCGATCCAATTTGTATCCATGAGTCCTCTCTTTAGCAAGCTCAGCTTCCTAGAATAACCAAACCAAAAAAACCTAAATCCAATATAAACTGAAAAATATAATAAAACAAATTTAACATTAAGAATTATAATTATAATAATAACAATACCTGAGTGGTATTATACTCAATGAAACAGTAACCCAAAGTTTTCTCATTATCAGGATCAACCGGCATCCATAGTCCATCGTCCTTAATAACACCAATCTGACTATAAATTTTTCGAACGACACTTTCAAGCTTCTCAAATTTTTCCTTAGGAACAACGGGAAGGTTATCCACAACTATAATGTTTCCAAATCCAGACTCAAACTCCAGATTCTCCTCATTCAGAATTTCTTCATCATCACTACACAGTTATAAAATCAAACACAGACACAAAAATTCATAACCTAGGGTTTTCATTTTAGTAAACAAAATTAAGAAAAAAATGAAATTAAATAAGTACCTATCGATGCCAACGTTATCGCCATGGGGAAGGTGAATGAAATCGAGATCGATGGTGGAAAGATCGATTCCAAGACGCGAAGCAGTGGCTTCAATATCTTTCATTAGCAGAACTTCTGCCATGATTACTCGCTATCAGTGTAAAAGCAAAAATGTGAAAAAGAAAATCGTTTATAGGGTTTTGCAGTTGAAGGAGGCTTCGTTTTACACAGATAATGTTTCACCAACTAGGTTTTCTCTTTTCAGTTTTCACCTTTCTGTGATTTAATAACGTTGATTTTTATTGATTCCTTAATATACATAACCTTTTTATGATAAGAGTAGATAGATATTAAATTCCATTTAAAACCTTATATTTTTCAATGTTTTTTATACTTTTTTATATTTGACCGTGAAATTTATATTTGTTAAGGTGGTTTAAATTTATAAATTCAAGTAAAAGTGATTACATAATTGAGTTTATAATTAATTTAATAATAGATTAATATTTTTTTGATAATTTATTATGATTAAGTCCGTTTATATTTAGACATATTGGTTAAAGATATATGAAATTAATTTATTTGATTTGAATTATATAACAAAAAAATTATATGTACCAAACTAACAAATAATATAGAAGAATTAGTTTTTAGAAAAAATAATCTATATCCATATTTCTAATAATCTAAAGTTCAGTTTCGTTAGTTTATTATTAATCGGTTGATAATTTATGAAAATATGTAGGCTATAGGTAGCCAGCAAAAACACTGATTATATACTTCTCCTGATGATAAAATATAGGATAAGAAAACTAACAAGCAAGATCACTATGATTCTATCCTACTTCTAATGAGTAATTCTGATATTCTTCATTGGTTTCTCTTGTGATCAGTAACCACTCTTTAAATACTTAATGAAACTCTAAAATTGATAAAGACATTATAATTGACACCATCTTATTAATTGAGGTTATTCTAGAACTGAAATGTTGAGCTATAACAATCAATCAATCATTTAATATACTAAATAATAAATATAACAACTACCCTATTCCCTTTCTGTTGGGCTTACTAACCATCAATTTCTGTTACTAGAAAGTGTATCAAAATTAGAAGAGAGTCTTCTATTACCACACAACTAGATAGAAGATCAAATTCAAACATCAGAAAATGCAATATTGTGAGAGTGCCTCAGATATAACAAATATTTCATGGCTGCTTTTTTATACAGTAGATGGTTTTAGGAGAACCGATATCCATAATTAATCATATCAGTGTACAAGAAGCCAACATAAATAGTTAGGCAAAGGAAATGAAAGGGGCGTGTAAGTGACATTCCTAGTTCAGGGATGCTGAATCATTTTTAGTACCAGTGGACTTGTTAATTTGAACCTAGCTATAGCTAACAACCAGTGATTCAGCGGCCACCCCTGGGCATTGTCGGAATTCCGAATTCCAAAACTTGATCAGTACAACTCTGTCAATGTGAAATTACATTTGGTGTACAATATTACACGAAACTCCGATAGGGAGTAAATGAAGATTCAACCGCCACCTTAACGAAGAAACTTTTTAGGCTACAAGCTGTCAATCAATCTTCTTTGAAAGAAGAAACTTCCTGGTGAAATCAGATTTCAACTTGTATCCAAAAGAATGTATTTTTATGAATATGTCATCGATGTCTTCTTCCTTCTTTTCATAAATGTAGAAGGCTACAAATGCAAAGGCAAGACCTGTAAGGGAAATATGAAAGAAACTAGTATTAGTATCATTAGAATCCAGGCACCCTAGATTCAAACAAAAACACATAATAGCAGGCAGTGGCTTGTCTTCTGACTAGCCACTGCATTAAATGACCAAGTCAAAAGTGATCCAATGATGTAACCATGTAGCTTGTCATCATAACAAATGTGGAGTAATATTAAGAATTTTCTGTGCAGACAAATCTTGTAGGCACATGCATGTGCAAAATGTGAGAGACAGAGAGCAAACCTATAGTATATAGGTTTTGAAGTGAAAAGCCTCCAAGAAAGTTAAGGATGACTAGAGAGAAAACAACCTACAAATCAAGAAGCCAAAAATGTGTAAGAACAGCCAAGAAGAAACTTTGTACTCTATATCAAAACTATAGGGTTTAGGTATAGAAGGAGAAAAAAGAATGCTCAAATGGTAAATATTATTAATAGTACTGTGAATAATGATTTGATACCAAATCTTAGTCCCACAAGGTGGGGTCAGATACATGGATCAAACAACGTCATAATGCTCTATCATAATTCATGTTTATTGACAAAACATTGATCTATAAATCTAGCCTAATCGATTTGCTTATGGTTTTTCTTGACCTCCCGCTATCTCTAAAAATTATATTAACCTCTGTTTGATCTACTCTCCCTAATCATTCATTAATAGTCCTATAATGTCTATTGTATCTGTTCATCCAACGCAACACTCTCATCTCTACAATATTCAGTTTATTCTTTTGCTAATATTTTACCGACCAACATTCAGTATCATATAACATTGTGGGGCTTATAGTTGTGTCATGTGTGGTAGAATTTTCCCTTAAGCTTGAGTGATACTTTTGTATCACATAGGACACTTGAAACACTCCACCTTAAGAAAAAAATTATAAAGGATGAGATAGAGTAATTTCAATCCTAAGAGATCCTGTAAGATATCATAATCATGATAATATGAGATATTCTCTTGATATCAAAATATTCTTTAGATGTTCTCTATAACATAATTTAAGAAATTATGAGATGCTTTCATATATTCTAACACTCTGCAAATTGTAAAGGTCTGGATATGTAAGCTTGCCTATTAACAATATTTCACATAAATAAAATTTTAAAATGGCTGTTCTGAAATTATGAACTTCACAATCTTTCAACAATTCTATAGAATTTTACAACTGTGATGAAAATCACTGTCCATAGGCAAACATGCGATCCAGTGTAGATAGTACCTTGGAGAACAGCTCCAAGTTATTTCCTTGTGCAAGGGATTTTAAAACATCCACAGACAAATTCCAAGATGAGGCCACTGACAGAGCAATTTGATGGGACATATCTTCTGATAAACGAAACCATGATGTGGGCGTTTTCTCAATAGTATACCCCAATCTGCACAAGCATAAAGTACTAGAGATAATTATCATTCATTTTCAAAATAAAAACTGCAATGCTTCTAACAAATAACACCCTTACATTTGTTTATAGGGATAATAACCATACATTATTGGGCATGTTAATGGCAACATTCAATGTTAATTGACAAATGGAAATGTTCAACAGTAGTGTACTTACATCTTTGCAGGTAGAATGCCATGAATGAATAAAAAGATCGATATGAATAATAGAAGCTTTGAAATAGCAGTAACGAAGGTGTTCCCAGATGCAATGAAGTTGAAGTATATTGCAGCCAAGACCAACAATGTGGTGAAAGTTTGCTTTCTATCCTTCCAAAGCAATGTGTCAGCAACTGCAAATGAAAAAATAAATTAAAATGTATGGATACATAAATGTAAACTGCAAAACTACTCCCAGCATGTAACAAAAAACTACTCCCAGCATGAACTCTGTGCTATTGCATTGGCATAGTAAGTAGAAGAGATCTGATAATGTTGTCATCTGAGCAAATAGATGATAACAATTTAAAAAATCAAGCCACTGGATTGAATTAGATTATGAACTCTAAAATTTGAACTTCAGAAGGCAATTTTTGTTTCAGGCCTCATAGAGCTTTCACATCAACCAAAACATGCTTCATTAGAAATTTAAAAACAATATTACATATCAAGATCAAAAAATACAGAACCGGTAATATCTGATAAAGACCTGCTATTGTGAGCCTAAACTACAAATTCCTGCATTACTTATCACAATCGAACAAAATTAATACTCCTGGGAAATAAATGAACATTTTACATGTCTATAAATATGTTTTTGTTCATAATCTAGCCTGATTTATAACACAATCAAAGTCCCTCCATCAAATGGTATAGTCGTGCAAGAGTAGCAGCCATGTGCCTATTTTTAGATGTGTAATAATAGTTTAAGTTCCTTTATAACAAAGGCAAGCCAACATTAAACAAACAACAATTCTAGATTTCCCAAACAAAGAAGATAATTGAGTATAATCGATTATTTGTACCTCTTCCACTTCCAAGGTATATGGAAGCTTTGGAGGGTCCTTCTCTTTTGGTTTTAGGTTGATTTTCAGCCCTCAGGTGTGGGTATGATTCAATCGTCCTCTGAAGACCCTCCTGCAAGAAAAATTACAATCGCATTATTATAAGTAACCATGCAAGAACTAGGACAAGCATATAAACCCACTGCAATAGATGTAAGAACCTTTATGCACTAAAACATCCATCTAGGTTAGAAGTCACATCTTATACTCCATTTTAGAATATATCAGATAATCTTAACTCCAAACTATCCATAATTCTATGAGTTCTAAATCAGACAACTTTCGTAATTTTTCCTTCTTTCATAGTATGAACAACATAAGGAATGTAGATCACTTGGTAGATTCAGTAAATTTGCAACTTCACTGAAGTTCCCTAGACACTTCAACGATAATGAACACTTGAGCAATGCAATGCAGTATATAACCATGAATCTCCGTGTAGAAATAGAGTATGTAATATCTTATTAGTTTTCCGAAACATACAGAACCTGTAGTGTTACGATGGGTGCATAGCCAAGGCGATCCTTTGCTTTTGAGCAATCAAACGATCTACTGCAAGACAGGAGTCTTACTCTTGAGGGTGTCAACTGTGGCACCTTCATTCCATATGGGCCTAGCAGCTTATATATCAACTCCACCAAATGTGCAATTGGCAGGACAACAAAAGCAGGAATCTTTATTTTAGGCCTGCAGACAACATAAACTCAGATAACAAAGTAAAGGCATTGATAACACAACAACTATGTTTATATACACACACATGTATATATAGGATAAAACCATAACGATATTCATTTTTTGATAGGATTAGGTCAAAGCCGAAGCCTAATATTGAAAATATATATAGAAAGGGAAATAGAAAGTAGTTAAAAGCTTCCAAAAATACCCCTAGTGGTTAGTTCTTAGTTATAGCCTATTAAGAAGGAGCTAGCTTTAGAGAAGTTTAGTTAGTTTTTGGGAAATTACATTGGTGTAAGGGAATTGATTCAGGGAATCAATTAGGGTTCTTTCTTTCATTGAACTCTTCTCATCCTTCTCACATTCAATAAAAGCATTTAGCATTCGAGATCCAATTGGTCATGAATCGATTTTCTTCATATTCTTTCGTTCTTTTTGTGCGTTCTTGTACCGGTTCTAACTTTTTTCATTTAGATGTAAAAAACAAAAAATATAGAAATTTATAAATGATTAATTATAATAGGAGGCCAATATCGTCATTAACATAAACAAAACCCAGTGCACCAAAGACCATGCCCACAAGAAGAGAGATAACAGAAAGGAATTTCTATTTTCATCCTTAAAAGAATCAATATGTGGAAAAATAGTGGCCAGGTTAGAAAAAAGTCCATAATCATAATATACCAATTTTACAGCAACTTCCACCTACTGCTGATGTCACAGTCCAACTTCAACTTAAATTTGCACCTTTCATATGATATAACAAATGAGTAGTCATATAACTAGAATATTAATAATCTGGCAGTTCCAAACTGCCAGCATCTCTTTTTACTAGGAAAAGATATGTGTATAGTGTAGTCAAATTGACTACACTATTACACATTTAGTATATGTTTCAAAATATTTACGGAACTAGTGTAGGTTTTAGGGAACTCGTGGATCAGGAATGCAACTTCCCTGACATATTCTCTCTCCTCCATGGAAGTCGTGTTTCCCATCCACGACTTTCACTTTTTTTAGAAGTCGTGTACCCTAAACACGATTTTCATTGTATATTAGTAATAAAAATACTATGTAGCTTAGTGGTTCTTGAAGTGATGATGATATGTTGAACCATGGACCTCTAGGTTGCCATATAATCCAAGAACCACTAGGCTAAAGTATATTTTTGTTATTTATATACAATGGAAATCGTGTTTAGGGTACACGACTTACTCCTGATCCAGGACTTCCCTAAAAAATACACTACTTCTGTAAATATTTTAAAACATATACTAAATGTGTAATAGTGTAGTTTGACTACACTATACACGTAACTTTTCCCTTTTTACTACAATAGAACAGAGGTGATGCAAATGAGTATCATAGCTCAGTATAATTTTTGTTATTTAGGAAATTTTCTCTTATCTTTAGAAAGTTATTCTTTAGCTTCAGTTTGATTACTAGCTGGCACAGGTCTACTGTGTGATTATAAATATTTCTTTTGAGCATTTCAAATTGCTATCTTTAGCAAATTATTAATAAATAATATCATTGTCAAGTTTTGTGTGTAGGTCACGTGGGTTTTGGACCCTTGGTTTTACATCAGAGGGAAATCACAAATAAAATATGAGAGGATACATAATAAGAGCAAGAAATACTTCATGGTTAACAATATAAAGGAAACTACCTTTCATATCCAAGACCTTCCAGGATCAGTGACATGAACTCCCAAAACTTTATAGGTTCCGTATTCGTTATGAAATATGCCTGCAAAACAAATGTCCATCAGTAAGTAAATACTTCAGTAATTGCTAAAAGTTTCGTAACTAAACATGCAAAATGACACGGTTCCTCTTTTCCTCCTTTACTACAGGAAACCTAAATGCTCCTTCGAGTAAATGCAATAATTTGTTTTGATTTTGAATCTAGTTAACTGGCTTTAAATGCAAATTCTATCATAGAAGGTATATTTTCAATGTTTCTTATTTTCCCAAAAGAAGAAATTCTTTCCTTCAACATATCATCATCACTTCATCAATAATTTACTTCTTATAGAGTGGACATCTGTGATGAACAAACTTCTCAAAATGGAGCTGTATCATCTAAAAATTAAAACATATTTCCATCACCTTCTCTGTATGTCTGTCTTTTAATCTTCATTTACATACTTAAACAAAGCAAACTAAGAAAGTAATGATAGAATCTTCCAATGGTACCTCTCCTGCAGCTTTTTCTGAAACTGTCCCCTCTGAAGCCAGAGCTCGCTCAGCACATATATGAGCATGAGCCACATTTTCAACATATGTAAAATCATAAACATTATTGCCATCGCCAATAATGAACTGGTCAAAAGAAAAATATAAATTAAAGAATGAAAGAAAGGTTGAGAAAAGCTTTTCCTAATATATTGTTGCATATGCATATTGTCAATAGCCATTTTTCTACATATCCCTCCAATTTAATGAAGCAAATTTTGGTTGTTGTTGTTGTCAGTTTCATTCTACTTGTCGATACTTTCTGACTCGATAAGACATGTCATATTCAATATTAAATGTCACAGGTGGTTGGTTAATTATTTAAGCAGTAAATATCTAGCGAGAATCTATAAGCAAAACATAATATAACCTTTAGCACAAACTTATCCGAGAGTCAACATGATTGAGTACCATAACAGCAGTGACTAGGCTAAAAAAAGCAGTAAAGCTAATGGCCAGTTTTTGACATTTTGCTCAACCACAAGGAAGAGGGTGTAGAGCATAAACAAAACCTAACAGAAACAAGCCCTACTTAATCCTACAACAGATGCATTTATGTCTTCTATATGTCATACTTTGGTTGCTAAATGACTTAAATGTAAAGTTATGATTCACAACTAACAGACATAAAATTTGTATCAATAGGATGAAAAGAACAACAACAACAACAATGTTTACCTTCGATTTCCCTGTCCTGGCAGCATCAACTAATGAAGGCACAAGCAGTTTATCGCCAGGCCCAAAAATGCTGCTAGGACGTATGCAGCATGTTAACAGTCCACCCTTCCCATTAGCCTTAATAACCAACACCTCGCCCTCGGCTTTAGTAGCCGAATAATGGTCATTATGCTGAAACCACATTACTTCAATTCAGTAACGAGTACCACACCAATTGGATAGCAATAAATAACAAGACTAAGAAACATTTCAAATCCACTCCCAAATGCTGAACTATAAGGTAGGTACCAATGATGGATACGGCAATGTTTCATTTCCATTATGAATTCCATGAACACCGTCAAAAACAACGCTAGGAGAGCTAGTGTATATAAGTCGCTTCACCTTAAGCTCTAAACAAGCATCGATCACATTCTTCGTTCCTTCGATAAAAACAACTATCTCAGTAACATTGAAACACTAAAATCGTAACAAAAAGGAAATTGACGCATTACTGATTAATTTACCTTGAACATTAACAGAGTGATGGAGCTGGTAGTTATTAATGGAAGAATTAGGAGCAGCCATGTGGAAAACAACTTCAGCTCCTTCACACGCTTTTAACACTTGCTCCTTGTTGCGAAGATCGAGCGTTATATAGTGAGCACGGCCAGAGGTTAAAGCTTCGCCGAGAATGCCTAATTGTTCAGAAGGATCGAGATCTATGGTGGATCCTAAATCGGCGATGCGAACGGAGTATATGTTGGACTGGATAAGCATTTCTACCAAGTGACGTGCGGCGAAGCCACGGCCTCCAGTGACTACGCACCACCTATCGCCGTCGCTACCCATGGCGGAGAATGAATTTGTTGATTGGGTCCCGGATTAGTGCTGGTTAGTGGAAGCTCACTATCTTGTCGTTGTTGATAGTTGATAGAGGGGTAATACTTCACTTACTTTCATTCGAATAGTACAAAGTGTGGGACAGCACATGGCACATGGAATCGTATAAAGTGTGCATAGCAAATGTGTACCTTTCACATAGAGTATCAGATATTTCATTTCGACACTCATAGCTTATCGAAATTTTTTTTTCGAAAAATAAATAATTTATAAATCCGATATTTTTCAACTTTGTTACTCTTAAAATATTTTTTCAAATACTTCATAGACACCCAAACTACTGTAGCATAATATTTTAAACAAGAGAAACATGACAGACACAATCAATTAAGTACAAAAGAGAAACATAATATTCAAGCTAAGAAGTAAACTTGTAGTGATAGAAAAAATAAAACATGTGTATTGCATAGAAAATGCATATGTATAATGTTGCTCATCTATTAAACATGAAATATTCATATTTATCACTATTTAAGTAAAGATTTCTTATGACCAATTTCATTTTATTTTATATTTAGTGGTGTCTAAGAAATATGTTCTTTATTTGAAAGTTCATAACAATATTGATATGTTTATTATGTTATATGAATTTTATGGACATATTTTATATGTGTATCTCAAATGTATCGTATTACACATTTTCAATAATATATGTAACGACGTATCTGGTATACATATGTATCCAATACACGTATCAGTTTCGGTGCTTCATATGTACCAGTAAAGAAATATGAAAATCATACTCATGTGATTATTGCATAAACCTATATTTTAAAAATACACTCCCATATATGCTTATATGTCCTAATGTTCTAGTAGATCATAAAATGATTAAAAAGATAACAGTTTGATTTCTGATAGCAACATTTGTTAGAAATGACATTCACGTACTCAAAAGATACTAATTCTTTATCTATAGGGTCAAGGGTGAAAGAGTGAAAGGATACATTTTGATAGTAGCCGAAAAAGGAGATCACTCTCTAAATTTTTAAGATTATTTTTATGTAAGGACTAATCTCTTCAACTCATAAATTCTAAGGAGTAATCAAATGATAATTTATAATAAGTATGGTATAGAGGGGGTTTTAGGTTCAAGTGTGGAATTTATCCTCAAAGTGATACGCATTATTTATTTATTTTGGTATTGTCAATGATATTTCATCACCTTATAGATAAAAAATTAATTCATTCCAAAATGTGTAGTTATCACTCTTAATAAGTGTAGTTCTTAAGAATTTAATATTTGATATTTCGATCTTTCTAAATATTTAATATGATTAATGTTTTTATACTATATGCATTATTTATTTGTCTGAACTTAATGTAAGGTTACTAAATTATGACGATATCTTGTTTATCTCCATTGGGTAGTTAGCTTACTAGATTTGAATAGTTGTTTTGGCATGTTAGCATTACACATTGGTCCAATTAGGTTATACAAATAGTTAATATATAATATGAAGCAACATATAGTTAAATTGTATATATCAACATAGTATGAGATTCATATATTGTTATTATATCATCTACTATTTATATTTAATGATTATTGACTCTTCAAAAAATAATACAAATGAATAATAGATGACTATTACTGAACTTAGGAGTACGAGTAAATTTTATAATGTTTTTCTTTCAAACCTGCCCCATAAACAACAAAAATTATATGTCTACCGTTTCCTTAATTATAAAATAAGTTTATTTTCTAAAAATTTAATAATATATAATATATGCTAGTTAGAAATCTCTCTTTTTTTCGCTGAAAAAAAAGAAATGCATGAGGCAATTGTAGAACATGTTGATTAGTAATCTGATTTAAGTTGCAAAAGGATAAGAAGAAAGTGAATTCTCTAGCAAGAGGAATTATTTTAAACATTAGTACTTTTTACATCAAGTTCAAAAATAAAAATTAAGATAAATAAAAGTTTTAATATTTTACTTCTTTTTTCTTGTTATAGGTGAAATTAGAGGATTAGCCAGGTGAAGATAGAAGGACAGATAGAGAAAGGTGAAAAGGAGAGAAAGTTAAAGTTACAAAAATAAAGTGTGATGTGAATATAAATGTGCTTACATTTGTTTTTTAGAAAAAGAAAATATGTATACATGATAGTGTAAAACTTGTGTTATATTGTCACTGTGTCATCTATCATTCATTTTCAGTATCATTGACTATTCAAAACAAAATAATATAATATAAATGAAGGTTGAATGATACATTGGCCGTGTATATATCCTTACACGGGCAGTGCATAGACATTACACTCTTTCTTTTTTATTACCAATGATGTTTTCATGTCTTCTGAAGTAATCTATTTCGATATATGTGGCTAACCCTCCTAATATATGTTACTTATTAGAATCAAACTTTTCACAGTTTGCTATTTCTAATTTTAGGAGTCTAACAAGAATTTATATCACTATATCAACGTCTTATATTGATATTGTGTTCATAGCTTTAGTACAATTTAATAATAATTTATATTCTTAATTGTTTGATATGTAATTTTGTATTCTCTTTTATTTTGATTAAAAATTGTATTTTTATCTTACATTGTATCCATTTTATTTTTCTAAAATTAAATATATCATTATTACCAATGTTATTAAATTTGGATCGGTCAATGGTTTGGCCAGGATGTTGAGTTAATGAGTTACTGGTTGGATTAATGAGTCGATAGATTGATCGGTTGACTCGATTTACATTAAAAATCTAAAAAAAATATAATATTAGCTAACATTATTTAATAACTCTATATTCTAAATTTAAGAATATTATCATACCTAATTAAATAACCAACAAAGAATATTTCACTAATATGAAATGTCACAAATAAATTGGAAACATCCTCAAACAATATATATAGGGAGTTACTCATAAGTGCACATAAGTTTAAAGTTAATTGAAAAAAGAAAATTTTGTTAAAACATAAGTTAACATGTGACAAATATAACAAAAAAATAAGTTAAAAGTATTTGAATTTTTCATCTCAAAATTACATCGTTTTAGTTGTTTTTAAAAAATATTTTATGATTGACGTTGCTCCAATCAATCCAATCATTCGTGTAACTGATTTTAGTCTTAAACTGACTGAGTTGAACCTAATCAATATGATTTTGATACAAAACTGATTAGATGAGAGGATCATATCGATGAGATATCCGGTTCACGATTGAACCAGCTAGTTCAAGCTAAATTTTATAACACACATATTACTAATAATTAACTGTATAGATTTTAGTTGTTAATTTAGTATAAGAAAACATTATGTGCATTGATCACTGACTATTGATCAAAAATAATATATATAAATGATACAAATAATGAAAAAATAATTTTATATTAAGTTATTAACTATGGATAGATTATAAAATAGATCTATAAATATTATAGCAATAGTATTATTAAATTAAAAAGATGTGAGTTGCAAAATGCTAATAATAATTGTTAAAATTAAATGCAAATAAAAAATCATTAATGTGAATACAAATAAAGTATATTTTAAACACATGCCCTTTGAATAACGTGTTGAATCTCAACCGAAATTATATTGTTTTATTTTCGGTCCAACTTTGTCGAAAAAGTGATTTTGACTAAGATTATGCTTATAAAGGCAAGAACAAAAAACGTACTTATTTAAAGAGTATTGTTGTCTCACATTTTGTGCTACTTAATACTTATTTTAATTTAAATATATTTTTTTATGACCAATCACATGTCAATGAAACATGAAGTGGTACAAAGTGTAGACAGTAGATGTATACCCCTTATTTAAGTCTTGTGTTTTGAAGTATTTATTTTCTGTACCTTAACATTCTTTTTTTTATTAAAATCAACATCAAATAATTGATTTCCATTTACATGTAAATAATCAAGGGTATCCGCTTCAAGTTTTAGTTAATTATTTTCAATAAGAGACATCTACTTATTCGAGAAATATATTAAAAACTTTATTTTATATATTAATCGTTCATTTTAGACAAATCATAATTTTCTTATAATAGATAGTTAAGATATGAATTATGTTTTTTATAATCATCCAAACCTACCCCTATTTAATTGCCATGAGTAAGGTATACAAATTAAATCACATCTCAAATGAATTAATTGATTTCTTCCTCAGTTTGTTAGGATTCCTATAATTAATTTCAAAACCAAATGCTCAGTAATTGATTTACTATGTTTCCTTAGTAAGGTTCTTGTTTCAGCAATCACAATTAAGTTTTAATGGAAAGTTTGGTTTTCTTATATTGTTTTTTAATCCAAAAATTAGAAATTAGCAATCACAATTAATTGATTTACTATGTATTACTTAGTTTTATATAAGAGACAAGCATAATTGAAAAAATAACAACGAATACAATAACAATATAAAAAAATCTTATACTATCAATGCATATATTTTTTCCTTTTAGATAAAGGTTTATTTCTTGCAAATGACATTCATTAGGAGATATAATTACGCCACGGAAGTGATTATTTCGTTACTCAAAAAATGAGAGTATATCTTTAATTATAAAAAAAAATATTCAAGATAGTATACATTGGGTTGTCATGTTTTCTATTCCAATTTTAAATTTTTGTTTTCACCAACTTTTTGAAACAGATTCTTAGCATTTATTTCTAGAATTGAATTTTGGAAGAAAGAATAGATAAATATATTTAATTCAGAGCTTTTAAACTTTTGATTATTTTTTCCTCCTACAAAACACAATTCAAAAACATTTTCTTAATATCTCTATTTTTTTGTCCCCACAGCTATTCTTGCACCAAAGACAATCTTATCTGAACCGAGAACAACCACATACATGTGAGATTAACTCTCTCAGTAAGTATTTTTTCCATGCACAAAACTCGAATCCAAGACTTTGCTTAAAAGGAATGAAACATGTATACCTCCTCTTCATCTCTATTTGCCAAAACACTTCGTAGCTGTGAGCTAGCTGTTGACAGGCAGCAACTTATAATTTTGAGATTGTAACAATAAATATATCTATTAATCGCCATGAGCTTAAAATTTACTTTGTCAATGTCAAAAATTATATATTATTGACACACTATTTATCACTAGTTTATATTATTTTTGTTTAAAAATTAATGATAATTAATATATAGATGATAAATAATTTGCTAACAATATAAAAAATACTTACATTATTGGTGTATACATAGTTAGTACTTAGTTGAAAAGTTGTTTGATAAAATTTGTCCAATGATTAGAAACTCATTTATAATTATTAATTTGAGTAACATAATTTAAAATCAATTTTTTTTTCAATTATGTATTTTAATGTTTTCCCATAAACTCCAAATAAGTATTCTTTATAGAGAAAATAGTTTATGAATATGAATTTTTAAAACGATTATCATATTATTTATTAGTCATGTGTTTATAAAAAAAATTAAATACATCAATGGTGGGTGATGTATTGTTCAGATAAAATACTTTACACTAATAATATATATTTTAAAAACTTGTTTATAGATGTGTATGCCCACTAATTATGATAGATACTACATATTTAATTTTTTGGGTACTAATACGGGTATTTCCTCATCCTTTTGGGTAAAAAACTTATCTTTTTAGATTTATGGTTGTCTTCCTATTCGGACCTTACACCATTTGACCAACATTTTGTTGGTACTACATATTTAATTTGGAGTAAAAATAATATTCCTATTAGATTAATGTAAGCTAAAGGTTAATATGGAGGATACGAGTGTTTATTAGGTATTTTTGTGTGAGATTTAAAGCGATAAAACTAATTAATGTATGATTGAAAATAATTATAATTTTTTGATAGTTTCTGTTGGGTTTATTCAAGCGTGAAGTCTCACATTAGATATGTGGGAATGAGTGAAAGAGTTTATAAGAA
The DNA here is from genome assembly GCF_001865875.1 of Lupinus angustifolius. Lineage (NCBI taxonomy): Eukaryota > Viridiplantae > Streptophyta > Magnoliopsida > Fabales > Fabaceae > Lupinus > Lupinus angustifolius. The sequence goes on along the minus strand of NC_032011.1, from coordinate 23,575,488 downwards.
GGAAAAACTTATGAAACTAATGCCTTAAGATTTTGGTTCAAATACGTGGTGTCTCACTTATGACTCTTGACTCTTTCCTTTTAAACGCTACATTCTCCCTTTATAAAAATTACAAAATTGTCTTCACCCATTCAAAAAGCTAAAAGCAACATAAAAACCTACCAACACACGTTTTCTTACCATGATTTAAATTTTCTATTTTTGAAGTTAATTTAACATTAAAAATTCTTAATCAGGAATGATTTAATGTTCCACCAATCCCATGTATCAATATCCTAATTTGAGATTTCTTAACATATTCGGATTACTCTACAACCTATATAAATAGTGGTTGTTGGTTCCTTGGATTGCAACAATTTCCTCTTCCTTATCCTCTGTACACAATATATAGCATCATAACAACGAGTTTTATAGATCACTAGTTGATCGTTTCTTTTGTATTAGATGAGTACCTCTTATGCTCAATTTAATACAATTTTTTTTTACCGAAAAATAACAATGAGTTTCAATGTTAGAGTTTCCTTCGCTCCAAGTCCTAAAGAAGATGATAGTAAACCTCTGCTGCTAATTCATGGATACCTATGGCTTTGTCACAACATGTGTTACAAAGGTCAAGGGTTTGCATGAATCGGGAGATGAGGTTACACTTATCTTTTGGTATTGGAGTGAAGGGAACTCTAACTACTCTCTTGATATATCTTTTACTCTTAAAAATCTTAATTCTCTATTCCTCTCTTTCAATTTTTATATTTTTGTCTTATATATGTGACATTATTTGAATTACAGTTGTGGATATATTTATATAGTATCTAACTATTTTGTTGTTTTCACATAATCACATTCATTTCCGACAAAAGAGAATTCACTATCTTTTCAATTGTGACTGTGATTGTGGTTATTATAATTGTGATTAATTTAATTGTTGTGATGCAGATTGTGGTCGTTATGGTATTGATTGTTTCGTGATTCAAAAAAATATTTTTAAATTTGATACAGTTTGATGCAGCTCAAATACAATCATCGTGTTCAAGTGTTCTCTCCAAGTTTAAAGTAGATGTGATCTCACTACAAGATGTGATCCACAATTTGATTCATTACTCTCAAGTATTCTCCCCGAGTTTGGTACAAAATATTATATGCTATGGGGAACAATATTCTCAAGAGCTCCATATCAATTGATTGGAGAATGAGATGCAGATGTTATAGAGAAAATTTCATAATAGTGGCTAAATTTATTTGTTTATTTCTCTATTTTTCTCTTTTATTAATATTATAATTGTAATTGGATGGGTACCTTTTGTGTTCAATTTAATACAATTTTTCTTTATTGAAAAAATAACAATGAGTTTTAAGGTTGGAGTTCCCTTCGCTCCAATCCTAAAGTAGATGATAGTAAACCTCTGCTGCTAATTCATGGATACCTATGGCTTTGTAACAACACGTGTTACAAAGGTCAAGGGTTTGCATGAATTGGGAGATGAGGTTACACTTGTCTTTTGGTATTGGAGTGAAGGGAACTCCAACTACTACTCTCTTGATATATACACATTACATATGAGTCCAGTTTTTCAACAACAAAAATTGGCTTGCAAATCTTAATATTCTCCTCCTCTTTCATTTTATCTATTGTTGTCTTATATATATGACATTTGAATTACATTTGTCGATATATTTATATATTATCTAGCTATTTTGTTGTTATCACATAATCACATAATTCATTTTTGAGAGAATTAATTATCTAATTTCAATTGCAGTTATGATTGTAGTCACTATAATCGTGATCGTTATAATGCAGATTGTGATTGTTGCAATTGATGCAGTTCAAATATGGTCATTGCCGTCAAGTGTTCTCCCCGAATTTAAAGTCGATGTGATTTCATTAGAAGATGTGATCCACAATTTGATTCATTGCTCTCAAGTGCTCTCACTCAGTTTTGCTCCAAACCGAATATCATATACTATGGGGAACAATATTCTCAAGAGGCTCCGTATCAATTGATTAGAGGAGAAGATGCAGATGTTATAAAGAAAATTTCATAAATAGTGGCTAAATTTATTTTTCATTTATTTATTTGTAGAAAATTTTCTTTTATTAATATTATAATTAAAAAGGATATATGAACCTGAGGATACAAAGAATATCAAATTATTTTTTCTCTAACCTTTTCTTTTTTATTTGCAATTCACTAATCAACTTGGTAACGAAAATGGAATTAATTTATAAATTCAAAATTTGAACACAAAACAAAACACAGACATTATATTTGACATTATCAGCAAAACCACATTTGAAATTTTGCAATATATTAAGCTTCAATACTTTAAGAAAACAAATTACAGTAACAAAAAAGAGAGGATCCAAGTTTACATAAATGTGCTATAATATTCAAAGTACATTTTTCATGAGACAATTGAAATACAATGTTTAGCCACATAATTTAAAACTTTATGGGTTTGGACTTGGTTGGTATATTTGGTTTTTAATAGAGTTAAATTTCATTTCATTTTAATTGTGACAGTAAGTTAATGCACATTGATTGAGACTAACGTTAAATATATTGATTTCATCATTTTTATTAATGAGATGGAAGGACACCAAAAATAAGATTAAAAAAAAGTGATATTATTTGATATTTTTATCCTTAGGATATAATGAGATAATAATTTTCTATGTGTAAGTGTAAAAGTGATCATTTGTCTCTCTATTAATAGAGATGACTTAACTCTATTGATTATGATGTAAATTAAATAATATATTTTGACCAAAATATCCCAAAAAATTATACTCACCATTATCATACTCTATTTATATTTAATAGGAGTGGATAAGGAAGGTGGGGAAAGTAATTTATACTTTCATATATACTAAAGTGAAAGAAAATATAAAAAATAAAAAGTACTAAAGTGATAATTAAAGTTGGAGGAAGGGAGTTCCTTGAGGTGATATATTATATATTTTTGAATCGTCTTATAGAAAAATATATATACATTAATAATGTAGAAGTTTAATATATTGACAATATATTATTTATTATTCATGTGTAATTATTATGGACTCTTAGAAAAAAAATAATATAAATAAATAATATATGATGCATTGATTATACATAAATCTTTATATTAACAATGCATATATATGACCTTCTTTATATGCATATATTTTGTTGGATTTAGACACAGGTTTGACTATGATTTGTACATGTACTCACACTTGATACCAATACCTTGTTGAACTTGTGTGTAAAAACAAGGAAGTTCTATATAGATATATGATACATTAATTGTGTATAAATCTTTATACTGACAATATATATTTTGTAGACACATTCTAGAAATAACATATGAAACATATAAGTTTTTCAAGTTGAATTAACGAGCACTATAAATACCTGCTGTATTTTTAGCATTTGGATCCAAGTTTTGAATGAAGAAAATTTTAGTCTAATTATTTCAGAGTTTCATATCTGTTTTGTTTCGGCTTCTGAGCCATTATCACTTTACATTCATGTTCAGTTGCTCACTTTAACTAGCTTTATCATTAATTTTTTATGTTTAAAAAAATGCATTGATGGGTTCATTTTCATGGTATTTTAATCCCAAGGAAACAAAAATATTTCTTTATTACTTTTTCATAACTTTCTTACATTTTTTCTCTTTATCCACATGAACTCGTGACTCTTATGTATAAATTTCATCGAATTTCATACAATTTATGTTTCTCATGCACGAGTTTCATTTTACAAAGTTTTTTTAATAAATCGTGTACATGAAACACAATTTTAGGGTTTTATGAAAACATTTACACATTATCATTAAAGACATGAAGGTGACTACCTAATAAAACAATATATATTATAAAATACAATTAAATATTATCATTAATTACAATAAATATTCCTAATATATTACGATATTCTCTAACTATTCTTGACACATCTGTGATGAGCTGCTATATAAAGGTGACTTTCTCTTTCTAGGTGATAGAACTTTTAGTTATTGTTCACCATGGTGTGAGATTTGTCTCATTGTCCTCATCATCCTTGTTTTTAATTATCATCATTAGTTTGTGTACCATAATATTGCCTTGTTCCACTTGTAAAGGTGTGGTATGACAATAATATTTTGGCGAGAGTTAAATATCGACAATGGTGTAATTGAAGTAACTATCGATGATACTAATCCATGAATTTTAGAACTATATGCCAATGGGTGTGGAGTGGTTACCCAATAATGTGAAACTTCATAATCCATGTGATTGTTCTTTTTGTGGAGTATGTGATAAAGTATGTGTCTAATGATGAGTATCTACTTAAGTTTGACTTTTATGTCGGTTGTGGTGATTCATATTTAGGCATATGAAAATGTTTAGTAGGAGGAGCTTGATAATAATTATATTGATGGAGAAGGCTGCGGCGTTTAGCTAAGCCAATGTATTCATCATTTCATTATAAGTGTAGTTGACGTCATTCAATGCTTGTATGAGATTTATTAAAGCTTCAGGAGGAATAATCCAATCACAAATTCTTGTTACAAAATTGAACAATAGATAACAAAATATTTTACTACCTAATAAAATATGCTTTATCTAGAGAGATATATCTTTTCTTTTGTAATTAAGTATTACCTGACGTGTGAGGATTTGTGGGGAGTCATGGTCATGATTTGCTGACGACAACATGGTGTGTTATCGATATTGACAATGGAAAAGTGAGAGAAAACGATAACAAATCACATACGAGAAAATTTTTATTACCATTATTAAGTATAATTTATTTATTTTAGGTTCTACTTTTATTTTATTCTCTTTTCATTTATGGTCTTTCAAATTTAATATTGCTCTATAATTTAAAAATGTATATACATTAAATGAGGTTAAGACTTTTCTTACGTTTTTTTGTGTGAAAAGTGTCATAAATGCAAAGTAAATATTCAAATTTGAGAAATTTGCAATACAGAATTTGAATATAATAAAGGTATTTACACAAAGTTAAATTATGTCAATTTTTATACTGTTAATAATTTTTTACATAAAATAAATTAAACTAAAACAATAGTTGGAATGAAAATTGTTATTCTAAAGATCTCATATATCAAATTTCATACAAATACAACACTGTTTACTAATTCATTTATGTACATCAAAATTAACAAAATATATATGTTTAAAATATAAAAGTTGAAGTTAATTGATTATATAATGTTAGAATTTTCACCAAATTGAGATAAAATCCAGATGATATATAGTTTTAATCAATGGATAAATTATCTGAATTTACATTTTACAAAAAAAGTATTAATGATGTAAGAGTTAAAATAATTTATCTTAATTTAATTATATATCTCCTCTGCCTTATAAAATGCCTTCAGGCAACCTAGGGTATGATCTTGTGGTACGAGTTTACGATTTAAAGAGTGAAGTGATAAGAAGATTGAAAGATTATATTTCACTTATGACAAAATATTAACATGCTAATATTTGTATATAAAAACATGCACATTGTGCAATGAAATTTTGTTGTATTTGGTTTTTTTGGGTTTCGTAACAATCATATGATGATTGACTCTTTCATAAAATTGAAGGTTATAATAAGGTTTGGTGTAAAGAAAATTTAAGGTTACAATAAGGTTTACCCTTAATGATTTTTTATTTGTTATTTTAAGAGAAGTTTAAATTATAATTAGACTTGAAGCATTGTTGCGGGCAAGTACAAGCCAATGCAGGATGCAATTGCATATATGGTGTTTGTTGTTGTCATCATCATATCATGGAGATGCAAATTGAAATATGAATCATATTATACATGGGAAGTTATGATTCATATTGTTATTGATTTATATTGAAATGAAATATATTAACTTTCTCAACCAACAAAACGTTAATCTAGTAGTGTAAGGTCCCAAAATATTTGATACACTAACATTGATGCATCTATGGGTTGGTTTTCCAATGTTCAGCTTGAAACCTTAGCCATTTAGACTACCCCACCAAGTTTGGTTAATATGCTAATCTTAATTTCTAGAAATCACATGTTCTTTCAATTATCAACTTTGCAATTTTTCACCCAATAATGTCTCTTCAATTCATTTTTTCTCGTGCCCAATGATTCAAATTCCGTACTGCACGTGATGCGGCTGGAATATTGTGGTTGTGATAAATGTCGCAACTGCATCATGGTGTGACATAGAATCACAACGATGCGGTCACAACTCAACAGCATCGGACTGCATTTAGGCTGCATCGATATAAAAAAAATTACTCACAAAATAACTCATACCGTAATGGCCGCAATCCGCATCGCAATGGCCCAATCACGATCACAATTTAAGACATTGTATGTGCCTTTTTTAATATTTAAATTTTTGCTGTTGTGTCTAAATAGCATGTTAAATTTGGTATATTTTGAGCTGATAGTGAAGTAATTGTGCTATTGTTGCATGTCATACTAAGCCACTTACTGATTAATGAATCTGGAACCCTAGTAATGCTCCATTTTTAGTAACTTTTCACCATATTATTATTTGCTAGGTAAAGATTTAGTTGTATATTTTACTTGCATTTACTAGAAGTTCACGTGAACCTTTAAGAGCCTCATTGGTGTATGTGGAGTGTGGACACTTCATGGGGGAATTCTTCAAAAAAATTGCCATGCATTGGGTGCATTAAAAAAGGTTTTACCTCATTTATTTCCATGGAACATAGCAATGTATTTAAGAAGCTTCATTCATAATAATGCTTGAAGCTCCAAAAATCTTTCCTTATTTGCAATCAGGCACTCGGGCATTTTTAATGCTTATTGTATGTTTTTTTCCTTCTCATTTGTGTCTGGTGAGATCCAAAGCTTTGAAGTTTGACTTAATTTGGGGACAATGATTTGTTATCATAAACCATGTTCGAGACTAATGATATTGAAGCAAAAACAAGAAAAAATAATGAATAATTAATTTTTTAGTTGACATGACATGTTTTTATTAATCCGAAATATTATTTGTAATAGCGTGTGACAACATATCCTCCTCCTAACTTACTTGGCTACAATTGGATTAAGTAATTCTTTACGATCTGAATTTAGCTTTTGTTATGATAGTTGTTATAGTTATTTTGTTTTGTTATTAGTAAATGACTACTTTGTTATTGGTATGCAAAAAGTAGTTGTTGAAAACAATATGTGATATCTAAGTATGAATCAAGTTGGGATAGGTTTAATATTAAGTTTAACCGATTTAAATGGTTAAATTGTCTTTCCTCACTGGGTGATTCCGTACATAATAAATAATTCTTATATATAGATATATACTTATATATAAATGTAAAACTTTATATAATTAATAATTATATGGAAGTAATACATTTTCATCTTTTTTAGACCGTAGTAAAACAAAATATTAGAGCAGTGTTCCATTTTTCTTATTTTTAAGTGGACCGTCTGATTTATTTATTGGTTAATTCAGTTTAACCGGGTTTAACACAGCCGGACCAGATTTTTTGCAATTCAAAACAGTCTAACTCTCATTCGATTAAAACTCTAAACTGAAGTCATTTTCAAGTCTGGTCAGCGATCAAATCAGTCGGACCGTCTGGTTCTAAAAATACTGGTTGAAAGTGATGTTAATTATTTGTGTATAGGACAACTTTTAAGGGGATAAGAGAGAGATTAACCGGACTAGAATTTTGTTCCCCCATTTTATCTCTCTCTTTCTCAACCTTACTTTTATTTTTGTTATATGAATGAACAGACTCAACAAAAATATTCAATAGTGTAATAAAAAAGGAATAATAGTTGATATAAACTCATTGCACATTTGCACGTGTTCCCTTGTACTTTGTATTAGAACATGTGGTTTTGAACTGAGTGGAGATTCTAAAAAATGCTAATAGATCTCGCTCCATCTAGTAAATACGATCATATTTCCCTTCATATTGTGCACCAAATGTGTGACACATGGTCCATAATCCACGGGAAGTACAAGGTTTTTTAATCATTGCTAACCGACAAGTTGATTATTATTTTATTAAATCGAGTTGTCACAAACAAATATATAAGATTGTCGAATATATAAGGATTGTGACTATTTTAATTAGCAAACTTTTTAAATTTGGATTGAAGGGGTTTTTAATTGAGTAAAATTATTAAAATTAAACTAATATAAAAGTAAGTGATTTAAAAATATTAAGTTGAGAGATGAATAATTTGATTTTAGATTTCACTATTTGTCATCTAATATTCAATAATGACATTCATATATGATGATTCCTACGCTTTACTCTTCACCAATTCTTTGATATTTATCAATTATTTGAGTAAATAGATCAAATGACTAGATAAATTAATTCTCAATTCCTTGAGAAGTTAATTATCTAATTATAATAATATGAGTGTTAAAACGGCTAGTTCAATTAATCATATTCTTATGTATCAATATGTATATATTTTAGGTCTAGTTTAAATATGGAAATTCTATTTACTCGTCTTTAAACCTTAGATCATGCATTAGGTGATAAAACCAAAACAAACATTAAGAATAAGAATAACCAATGAAAGATAATGAAATAATATCAAACAATTAAATAGTCATACGAGACATATCAAATTCAAATAATTACATTTAATCATTGACAAAAGGATTTATCTATTTATTCTTATTGAAGATATAATCATCTCGTTAGTCCCAGCTTCCTGAGTGGTTAGTCCTAATATTTTCTAATTTTAAGTAGTGATAAGTGATAATCTCACCTCCTAGTTAATCTCCTAATTTATCCTAATCTCCCATATATATTTTTCCTTATTTCCAAGATAATGATTAGCCTTAGCTGATTGTGTCTTTATCTTCATTTTAATTTATTATAATTAGGTGATTGCGTATTTATAAATTATGATTAGCATTATCATTTGATAATTTTTGTTTCTTTTAGTCTCTAATCACCTAAAATAACATAAAAGAACAAATCATATGATTTAATGCAAATATTTGACTCGATACAATTAATATTTATGTAAACTTTTAAGTTTAAAATATGCTCAGTTAAACTTTTCGCACTTATCTTATTTTCATTCTTTTTAAACTAGTTGTGTAATAAATTATTAATACTCTGCATATCAATTTGTCCAATAGTTTGTTAGTTATAGTAACTGTTGTATATATGTTATGGTTGATTTGAAATTAAAATAAGGGTCGAATGAATGTGAGCAAAGGATGAAGCCAATTAACCCAAAAAATATATTACATTAGACTCAAATAACTAATAACTAAAAATAATCCGATCCACATAAAATATGTATCTTCCATCTTCACGATTTATTATTTTATCTACCAATTTTATTTAGAAGATATACATATTTTACCGTCAATCTTTTTTCTAAATTAGATGCCTTATCTTTTTCCACATGGGCATAAAATCTTAAGATTGACCCGGATTATAATATTAGTTGGTGCAAGTGGGTTTAATAATTAATGAAAATCTATCATCTTTCTTCTTCCACAAGTTTCAAATTAGGGGAAGTAAAAGAGATTACATGTCCCAAAAAACTTTATCTTTATCTAATTAAATTATACTGATTAATATAATTTTGCTTTTATAATTTTTTGTTCAATTGAATGACATATTATGATTGGCTGGAGATAACATTAAGACACAAATATAGATAAAAAATCTTCTTTTCATATTGCCTACAACGGAAGGAGTGAGAAGACTTTAATAACAAATATTATATTTTATTTATTTATTTATGAAAGTAATCTTTTCCATTAAACTAATTCTATAAAATATTATATTAGATAGATAGATATAAAAAGATATAGATGTGTATATAATATATATATATTGGGCTTGTTTGATTCTTTGTTCCTAACTAAGTCAATGTTTTCAAATTTGATTTTAGATTTATATTTGTGTTGATAAATAGCATCATTTAACACCTTCCAACACACCAAAACCTTAAAACCAAACACTAGTTACATCGTTTCTTTTCCATTCTTTGATTCCATGGCGAAAGATCAAACTCAAACTCACGGTTCCCAAGACCCTTTTCTCCGTAATTATCAACCATCTGAGTTGAAAATCGCTTCTGAGTTTTTCAATACTTGGCTTCCTTTCCTCACCAGAGATCTCTGTAAAAAATGCTCCTTTTCTCTCTCTGATCGTATTCGTTCTATTCATCCAGGTATATTATGATTCTATTTTTCATATGAATTCTAACGAAATTTTTGATATTTTTATCTGGGTTTTGGTTCTTTTTTGGATTTGTTACACCGATTTGAATTTATGCATGTAGTTCATGTCACTGTATTTTTGTTATTTGTTTCTTTGCATTCTGAATTTTTATCATTGTTTTCTTGTTTTTGACATATTGTAGAGTCAAATAACATGGATGAGAATTTGAATTGTAATCTGAAATCAATCAAGATAAGTGAGAATCATGATGATAACTGCGATAAATCTTCAACTTGTGAGTCATGTTTGATTGGGACACCGAGTCCAAGGATGTCTTGGGCTGACATGGCACAGGAGGATGAGTTCGGAGAAGAAGAGTTCGAATCTAAGAACAATTCGAGCCCTTCTTCTGTGGTAACGACAACAAAAAGTTCTTCAGAGAAGTCTACATTGTCGAGGGAGCAAAGAGAGTACATTAGATTCAAGAATGTACGGTGCAAGAAGGATTTTGTACGCTTTGAGAGGATTAAGGGAACATCTGTCAACATTGTCGAAGGCCTCGAACTCCACTACAATATCTTTAGTGCTGCTGAACAGAGAAGGATTGTTAGTTTTGTTACTTCACTGCAGGAGATCGGAAGGAAGGGACAATTGAAAGGTTAGTTGTGTCTCCTGCAACTCCATTATTATAATGTTATTGAACACTTTCGGTCCATTTTAGAAGATTCTTTAGTTATTTGAAGAGCTTAAAATCCCTGTGCTATAGGTTTTGAATAATTATGGATCAATGCTGCCTATATCTTTAATCTGTATTTTAAGTACCTTATTATTTGCTCTAAAAATTAGATTTTGAACTGTTCTGAGGCTTACCCGAGTCTGAGTTGATCCTCGGGTACTGCCTTTGTGCCTCCTTTCCTGGTTAGGTGCAACATTGGGGTGTACCTCCAATGGCATTTCAACGGTCAAGGCAGGTTCCCTTTAACATGAAAGGGGTATGGATGAACTTAGATTTCCTGGTGGTACTGATTTGGTTTTATCCTCGAGTCTCAGAAGAGATACATACAGGAAGTTTGAGGAAGCTGTTACCGAGATTCTAAGTCATAACAGAGGGATGGGGAGGATCTCACTAACTACCCGAGTTATTTTCAAGTTTCTATAACCAATCTGTTATTAGCTTCTAGGTTGTGGGACCCACGTGTTGGTTTTCCAGTCAGATTGGCAGGATAGGCCAACAAGGTGAACCTGTGGGATAAGTCATGAACTTCACCCCAAGTTGTTTAGTGACCCGTTTGTGTCCCAGTTGGGACTCTGCTCCAGATCATGAACAAAACCTAAATGCAGTTGACTGAACCCGATAAGGCTAATGCAAATTTACCAGATTTGCTACTTCGCCTTATTTCAAATATAATACCTGTTGCCATGGTTATAAATTGCAAACGCAATTGTGGCTGTAGTATTGCTACTTTGGCAGTCTTTCCAACTGCGTCCCAATTGTAATTGTGGCTGCAGTTTCCCGCAATTTTCCGTAATTTTGCTAAACATAGTTTCGACTGGATCTCAACTGTTTTTTAAAACCATCCCTTCTGTTTTAAAGTTTAATATTATCCCACTAACAGAATCAGGTATGATTTTTTCTGTCATATAGCCAGAGATAGAAATTTAGACAATAACATGAGTGCTGCGAAGGATGGGTAATATTTAATATGTAATTGGGATATATTTCCCGGTGTTGGCTGTGTACTATTGGTATCAGAAACACAATTTATCTGTCCAGAATTTTGAGGGATCGCTATAAGTATTAGAAAAATTAATATGTAGGTGTTATTACTTCAGAGGGACGAAATGATAATATGATATTCATTCTTGACATTTTCAGATCGGACATATTCAGCTCCTCAAAAGTGGATGCGGGGCAAGGGACGCCAAACTATCCAATTTGGGTGCTGTTACAACTATGCAAAGGTTCGTCCATATCTTATGCTACCAGTACATTTTTTTTAAAATCTCTTACTCATGTTTATTAGGCAATAAAGTAATTTTATTGCTCGTTGTTGCAATAGCACAATTGCCGATTAATTTGGTAAATGGCCGATACTGATATAAATTTAACATTATTACAGGATAAATATGGTAACCCACCTGGTATTCTTAATGATTTATCAGTGATAGATCCTATGCCTGATCTTTTCAAGGTCATGATCCGTCGGTTGATTAGGTGGCATGTACTGCCTCCTACTTGTGTGCCAGACAGTTGCATTGTAAATATCTATGAAGAAGGGGACTGCATACCTCCGCACATAGACAACCATGATTTTGTACGACCATTTTGCACTGTCTCATTTCTTAGTGAGTGCGATATACTTTTCGGATCAAACTTAAAGGTCGTAGGTGCTGGTGAATTTGCGGGTTCAATTCCTATTTCCCTACCTGTGGGGTAATATTCAATTATCTTTTACACTGTTATTTTGTTGTGGTTGTTGTTATGGAGGAATCAAAATCTTAGTATATTCTTCCTCCAGGTCTGTTCTTGTCTTGAATGGTAATGGAGCTGATGTGGCTAAGCATTGTGTACCTGCTGTTCCTACAAAAAGGTATTTAATGAGTTGTATCTCTCTATGATTGACAGTAATTAATTGTTTTTGATCCATACTTATCTTTATTTTTAACGTTAACAGGATTTCAATCACATTTAGAAGAATGGATGTATCAAAGCGACCGAGCGGGTATGTTGAAGAACCTGATCTGCAGGGGATCCAACCATTGGTCTATGAATCTGGTCACCAGACGATCCAACCACCGATCAAGGAAGTCAACAAGGAAAGGTGGTCAAATGGATCCGTTGCTAATTATCAACTAAAGAGACAAACAGACAGGAGGGGTGCCAGGATTGATTCACCAGAATCTGCAATGAGAGGTGGTAGATTTTCGGAACCTCGTGGGTGGACTCAAAGACCTACAAATAGGTGGACTAAAAATCCTGTTAATGGACGGATGTCATCCGAGTAGGATTTAACGTTGGCTCACAGTTCACCTCATTTTCGGATCTTGAAAACCATGTTTTCAGTTTTGGATATTTAGTCATTTTGCCCTCCACATATACATACCAAATTTTCATATAGGTTTCTTCACCTTGGCTTTTATGGCAAGCTTTCTTTTCTATTTACATCTATTCTCAAAGGAGTTAGTTTTGTGTTGATTTGGTATCTTTGTTGCTTGAGCAACAAGTGCTAATATTTGTATATTTGACTTTAGTGCCAATCAAAAAGGATGTTTATGTTATGTTATTTTTGACATTCAATTTGTTTAGCTTGAAACTCTATGACTTGTAAGAAATATTCATGATTGAGGTTATCATACACAGATATAGATATTGTCAGGATCATACTTTCAAGTTAATGGATTGAAGGATTTAATTTACTATCCTTGTTTATTAGTTTGTTCTGATTCCTATAAAGGTGAATTATCTTATGGTACAATGGTACATAACAGTGTCAATAGTACAATAAGGTGATTTTTGAATTTCTCTCTTTTGCCCATTCCTCAGTTTCCATTATCTTCCTTTTTCAGTTGATTTCTGAGCAAATCACACAATTGTTTTCACTTTTAGTTATGTGTATCCCTTTTCCTTGTCACATATGTCATTGTACTTGTATTCCAAAAAGTTATATATACCCTCTCACAAATTTTGCATACAATTTTAAGACAGAACAACCACTTATTTCCTTATGTCAAATCCATTCGAGTTTACTAGATTAACCCGAATTTAGACATTATTATTCTCGAAGTAGTTATAGAGTAGTATAACGTCATTTAATCTATATAGTCGATCATACCTAATGAAACTAAGGCTTGTTATTTTACTAAAATATAAACTTCAAAAAATGTTTTTAAACATTGATAACCTTGGCTTTACTCACTAAACCAAATGAAGAACTAAGGAAAAATGTCCCAAGGGAAAAAAAGAATCACCAACAAGGCCATTCATTGGCAATAACAATCACTGGAAACAGTGTAAAGCTAACAATCACCAACCAAGAAAATTACAATATCTCAGTTAGTAATTAGCCATTTGGTTAGTTTCCATCTCTTCCACTAGCTACTTATTTTGCTTGAACAATTCAAGCACAATTATAAATGAAAAAGAAAGTTTGAGCTAACAGAAAAATCATACAGAAGCCTCTATCCTTGGCTCAAATGAAAATGCAGACATGAAGTCCATGACTTGGCCATTTATGCAACAATTTGGCAATTCAACCCACTTGTTGTTCACCAAATCACACAGAATATAACTGCATAGCTCAGAAAAGTTCAAGCATATGAATATCTGGTTACCAGCACCAACACAGTTAATATCAGCCTTCTTTCCATACCAATCATGAGACATTGCTGCAGGCATTGCAGCAATCTGGTGCCACCCTCTATTATCCTCATCATATTTCCACACCCTTAGACTCGCGCTTTCGAGGAACTCCGATAACAAAACAACTAACATCTCGCCATTGCACTCTACTATGTCAATGGAATACTCACTGAATACAGGCAATAACCTCGGGTACTCCAAGAAGCAGTTGCATGTCAAATTGCAAGCTACTACTTTCCCGGAGGAGCTAAGAAAATGCACGACTTCTTCGCCGTCTTTGTTAGTAGTAATAACCGATGAATATTGCTTAGATGGACTTCTCTGCATGTTGCTTGCAACCACAGTTCCAGCCTTACTGAGGAAGTATACAACATTGTCATCAGATGAATCATATTCCAGTGAATTATCATCAACCCTTCTCCTTAATGCAGCCTCATCTTGCCAACAGCCAGAATTTGAATTGTAGACTTTAAACATAAGATTTGGAAGTTCACCAAAGACTAACACAATTTTGTATGAGAGTTGGTCTTTGGAAAATGTGCTCATCACTATGGCATTGAGAGGTTGATGTTGTTGTGAGGCAAAATGCAGTGGAGGGAGTTCAATGCAAGATCCAGTGACAGGATTGGATACAACGAAGTTTCCGGCTAAATTACGGTAGCAAATCAAGCCACCAGAGGCTGCAACTGGCATGCAACTTTGGTTAGACTCTTCTTGCAGAAGAGGAGGGTGATTGAGCCTTTTCCAAGTGCTTTGGGCAGAGTCAAATATGACAGGTTGGTTTTGGTTAGGAGCAACCATTAGAAACCAAGGTTCTCTTGAAGGAATGTGAGAGCAAGCAAGCTTGAAACTTGAAGAAGAAGCAACTGATTTCCATCTTTTGCACAAGGAAGTAAGGCGAAAGAATGTCGATGTCGGAAGCCATGAAAGTATCCTTTCAAGGAGATCTTCATTAAGATCATCCAGAAAAAAGTTGTTGAGGAGTTCATAATTTCCATTTTCTGGTGTCTTTCTCTTCAAACCTTGACCACACCTATCATCAATAAGTTCCATTGAAAACTTCTTTTTGGAGAAAAAACTGCAACAACAAAGGAATAAGATGTTATCAAACAATCAACTTTCTCATTTTCAAATCCTATACTAATCTCAGAAGTCATAAGATTGATAAATAATACCAAATTGTACCAAAGAAGCAAAACATATCACAAGTGAAAAAAATTAAGACTTTCCCTTTAGTCACATTATTTACCCTTCTCCCCTTATAACTAATTTCTCAACAGAAAAAACTGCAACTCTTAATAAATTCTGAGAACCAATTGAAAACTTGAAATACCCTTATAGCATAAATACATGTTTGCCCTCTTTAACACCATTCTTGGAACATTGTTGAAGTAAAATGAAACAAGGCTCACACCAAGAGTAGAAGAAAATCACAGTAACAAGGAAACAAACTTATTATAAGGAAGCAAGAGCAAGATAATGAACAAACCTGAAAGTTTTGCTTTGTAGAGTGTATGAAAAAACAACAGAAAACACAATAGATAGATAAGTAGATAAGAGAGTGTGTGTTTATAAAAGGGGTGGAAGTGGAATGCATGAAATCCAAAAAAGGAGAAAGATAAAACAGTAGGAAGTGAGGTAGGAAGGTTCTTTGGTTAGAGTTGACACTTTATCACTTGAAGCATCAAACATATACACACACACGTGAGGGTTAGAACTTTGTTACAAGTGTGAAAAAAACACTAAAACAGTAACAAGTAGTTGACTCTTATTAATTACTCCAAGGTATCTAAGCTTTGGATTCTGAAGGGTGGAAAATGAAAAAACAATAAACAAATGAGTGATGACATGACATTACATACTCTAATACTCTAAACAAAACAGTGGTGTGGTGTGATGCAACATGCATAAAAGAAAGAGAAAGGACCACATATATTGTCAAAAGTGTGATATTTCTATGACACTGTTCTTGTCTCCAAAAGCAAAAAAGAAACTACCAAACCCTTCTCTTTGGCTCCTCTCATCGTTAACCGAGTCTTTGTCTTCTTTTGGATTCATGGAGGGACCCTACAATGCTACTTACTTATGGGGTGAGCATCTATCGGATATATAACTTAAAACCACACTCAGTTCTAGACTTCGAGGTTAATCGGACTTCACGTATCCATCAGATCAGCTTTTAAACTCGAGTTCGATCTAGACCCATAAAATATAATTCATATTTCTTTACATAAAATTATCTCAATATTAAGGATATATAATTTTACATATAAAATCTAATTTTTTTCCTAAATCTTGACCGGATATAATTTTTGGATATATAAGCGGATGAAACCCGACCATAAAACCAAATGAACATGTATGGTCGAGTCTTCGTCATCGCTACTTCTTATCACTACATTCACAAGAGTCAAAGCTCATTGCTAACGACCATTTACAAGGCAACAGTTTTTTCAGGAGAGATCCACTTATTTCAATAATACGTTTTTTAAACTTACTCATCATCTTAACTCTTAACCATACTCTAGGGAAATCAAATAAGTTTAATTAGTGAGTAATCTAAATCATTGGATGTCTATAGAATTAATGACTAGGATAAATGGAGATTTAAAAAACTTACTATTGGAATAAGTCGATTTCATACTTTTTTTAATTCCTTTTCTTTTATTCTCCTCGTGTGCTTTCAGCCCAAGATGCTCACACGCTCAAAGCCAGCAAGGTTTCGATTCCTCATATGATGCTATTTCCTTTGTCAAATTAGGCCTTGCTTTTCGGCCCCTTTCTTTTCTTTTTCACCCCATCAACATATTAAAGGCTTTGTTAAAATGACACGAGATATGCTTGAATTTTCTTGATGAAAAGAAAATGAGAAAAAAGTTTAAAGAATAGATATTTTTCATTACTGAAAATGAATGAATTGAATTATACAATGATATCTTTTTATAAAAGAAGGAAGAAAAATACTAACCACCCTAACTAATCAAGTAACCCATTTTTATTCTTAAAAATTAATAACGGGTTAAAACCAACCCAACAATATAATCTCTCATATTCACATACAATATTATTTATATAATACAATATATTTCAACATGTTTTCTTCAACTTCAATCATAGAATCTAGAATAAAATTACTAAGTTAAATGTAATATAAGTTTAGGACCATCTTCCTCTAATCCGAACATGTTGGCTAAGGATGTTTAGACGGAAAAGGAACCAGTGACATAAAATTTAATAAAAAACTATGATGGAGGCTATTGACAAATCAACCTATATATGTTGTTAAAATGATTAGAACCAAATTCTATATATCAAAAAACATTCATATTTTTTTGTATCTGCATAAACAAAAATTTAACCTTTTAGTTTTTCTAGGATCTATGGAAGCCTTGTTCTACTGTATCACCACATTGTTGATAAAGAAACATTCATCATTTCATTCTTGTGATTATTTATAGCATTTATATGAATTGTTCATCTAGCTATTTACTACATTTACATTGAATAGAGAAACTATGATGCATACAAACACATTCATTCATCTTTTTTCTTCTTTCTTACCTCTAAAGTTTCCATTTATGCAACTCCTATATATTTCACTTTATAACATGTTGTGCTATATATTTCATCACTCATCAGGTTACAAAAGTGACCATCTACCAGAACCCCCCAATAAGAATTTGTAATGGAATAATGCTATAGAAAAGTGATTTAAATTGTGGACCGCATCAGCTGATACAACCTTAATATTTCAGTTGTGGTGATCGTCGTAACTGCATCATATTGTTATTGAAGTGTGACTCTGAATCATAATGATGTGGCTGCATCGGGCTAAACGCAACTGTATCGAATTGTATCGAATTCAAAAATATTATTTTAATAATGAAATAATTCATAATGCAATGACCACAATCTATATCTCAACCACTGCAATAACCACAATCATAGTAACCATACATATTACTGCAATCACAATTTAAAACATTGTTTATCCTCTTTTATCCCTGGTTGAAAATTGTGATTACTTGGACTATATACAAACATCTAATCATACACCATCATTGGAAGGTGCATCACCAAAAGTGGATAACATTTTTTCCAACTAAATATGTAAGATTGCATCATAGTTTTCAATGCATGAAATTTTATGTTTTCAGATTTTATGAAGATGTATGGTATTTTTTGGGATCAAATTAAGAGAAATAAACAAATTTTGAAGTTTGAAGCAGTGAGTAGAGAATGGAGTTAATATTGGGTCCAATTTTCTGTAGAGTTTAAAATCTATGCATCGTCAATGTAAAGTTTTTT
The DNA here is from genome assembly GCF_001865875.1 of Lupinus angustifolius. Lineage (NCBI taxonomy): Eukaryota > Viridiplantae > Streptophyta > Magnoliopsida > Fabales > Fabaceae > Lupinus > Lupinus angustifolius. Next base: position 23,556,667 of record NC_032011.1, on the reverse strand, counting down.
ACATTGTCAGCACATTATTGTTTTATATTACTTTTATTTGATAGTCAATGATAATTAACATATGAATATTGGATAATTTGTTAACACTGTAAAAAAACACTTATATTATCGATGTATATATATTAATTTTTTTTTTATAGCAACTGCATCATTACAGTTACAACTCTTTCATTATCAATGACATTTAATAGTCAAAACGAGTCAGGTCAAGAGACAAATTGATTAATTGAGGACTTGAAAAGTTAAGAATTTTCACAAGAGTCATGCATAAACCATAATTTTATTTCCACTTGGTGACAGTAAGACAAATTTTTAGTTTAAAATTAGATGAAAATTGGTAATTTAGTTTAATGGGAAGTAATTTATCTTAACTATATTGTTTTCTTAATCATATTAAAAGGAGGGTACACATATATTCTCACTCATTTGTGTCACTACATGTCCTAAGAAATCTGATTGACTAAAAAAATATTTAATAATTTAAATTTTAATTTAAATAATTTTTTTCAACTAATCAGAGGTAATAGATAATAGTACATGGAGTGATACAAAAAATGGGACAACAGATAGCTCCCTTAAAAGGATAAGTATGTTATACTAATTTTGACAGTGCCAAAGATATCTCTCACCATTTTGGGTAATAAACTAATTCATTTTAGAGTGTATAATTGCTCCTCCTTACAAACATCGCTCTCAAGAATCAAACTCTAAACATTTTGGTCATATGAGGATCTAGCGAAACCTTTCACCACTTGATCAACACTTTATTGATAATTACTGTTACATTATGAAAATAGTTAACATTTTTAAAAATAATTACAACATATACATAAGTTGTCAAATTATTAGGTTTTTAATTCTGTTTTCTCATGCAATGATCTGTGAATGTATAATTTCCCCACCTAAAAATTATAATTTCCAATTATACCATTTCCCCCCGCTAACTTCCCATTATGCACTCCATTTTCTTGCCTTATTTTCTTCTCCATACATTAGATTTAGGAGTGGCAATATAGGCCAGCCTGGCCCAGCCCGCCTTTGGCTGCTAGAATATGGATTGACCAACCCGACCCTTATTGTTAAAAGGACTCAAAATGTCAGCCCGACCTATATTTAGCAAGGCTGGCAGGCCGGCGGACTGACCTGTTTTTTTCTTTTTAAAATACATGTTAAAGCTTTTAGACAACAATAAATAATTATCACTCCTCATAAATATATTTTAAAATAAAAAATTACAAACAAACTAGTTCCTATTAAATATTTCACAAATAAAACATGGTAATTATAAATGTCACCAACTACATGTTATTGGTTTGATTCTTCATAATGTGCAATACTTTTTTAAGAAACAGACTCCCACCAAGTTTAATGGAAGATAATTTTCATTTTTTCCTCCTGAAGTGTCTTAAATTATCTGTTTCATTCTTTTTGTTTTTGGTAAAACAGACCTTGATGTGCTCAAAGCAGACATGGGATTTGAGACTGAAAAACTTGGTCAAATCTCACTGCAAAAGATTTGGTGTTAAAACATGTCGATTGTATCTTTTTAAGATATTATTTGGATTCAACTTTGTCAATGCATGTATATATTTTGGACACTGTTTCTCTTGAGAAGATGTCAACTTCGTGGAGGAGTTGGGTCATGAAATAATAAGTCTGTTTCTCAAGAGTTAGAGTTAAAAAACTTGATATTATGGACAACAAACACAATAGATGACGAAAATGAAGAAACTCAAATGAAAAATATAGATGAAGAAACTCGGAGTGAGCGAAAGAGGTTGAGAAGAAAAGCAAAGGAGCACAATATATCATCCTTTTTAATATTGGTCCGCCGGACTAGGGGGTCCGTCTAAAAAATGGGCTTCCAAAACGGGTTTATTGCTTCCTTCTAAAATGGGTTGAATGTGGCCTGATGTTAATTTTTTAGTTTGAGTTTAGTACATGTGAAACTTTACCCTAAACTCACCCCATTAATATAAGCGAAATTGAACAAATAAATATTGCTTTATTGAGTTGCAAATTCCAATTGTTATTCATTTATTATAATTTTCAAGTTCTGATTCTGGTATGTTGTATTGTCGTGTAAATTAATTGAAAAGGGGCACTCCAAACCTAATATTAATTGGGAATCAGGTATTAAGATGCATCTGTTGATGCAAACAATACAAGGATATAATGCTCGGAAATTATAAATGAATAATATTAAGAGGGGTATATTATAATGTAGTAGAGGTATTGCAAATTCTAAATTGAGTGCCACAAATTGATTTGGCACATATTAATTCAATGCACCAGTCACATATTCAAAAAAAATTCGAGCTATCCATCTCATTCCGATTTTCCGAAATCCAACGGGTTCGAGAATGTTATTGATAATTTCAATTTCGTTGAGTTCGGATTTAAGTTTAGGTTTGAGTTTTGGATTTCAGATTCAGGGTTGAGCTGACCCCAATCTCCTCCGTTGTCATTAGGAAGGGCAACAAGATGGGTCGGGGTCGGGTTTGTACATATTCAAACTCGAACCTTAACTCAACGAGATTGAAAATAAAAATATCATCCTCAAACCCGAAAAAAACCCGAAAATTATAAAGTATTAAAGAAAGTATGATATTATTTTCATGTAATTTTTCTGAAAAACATTTCTATTATCTCTTGTATTATTTCATTTCTTTTATGTTTGAAGATCCAATAGTATGTAAAGTAAAATTAGAAATTAAAAACAATAGCCACACGATATAAATTTCAATTTTAAAATGAATTACTTACTTCGGGGCAGATTCGGGTTAAGGTCTTTGCTATACCAAACTCGAAACCGAAATTTAAACCTGGGTAAAACCCGAACCCACAGGCTATTCGAGTTCGGTTCGGACGGGTACTCACATATTTGATTTTTATTGTCATTCATGAATAATATAATTAATTTGTATTTATATTAATATTGTTAACTCAATTCTGTTCTATTCTTAAATTTCTATGAATGTTGTTGTATTCAGTCTTATAATATATATTGATTCATTCTCCGCTTCATGTTAATATAAGTAACTAAAAGATACTTTTTATACAAATACTTACTATATAAGTAATTAAGTAATATATATTTTTATTCTTTAATTGTATTCAAGTATTATTTAGCATAAATTTGTTGTATTAGTTATATCACATCAAAAAATGTTAATCTCATTTTTTCAACTCAGATGATAAATAAAATAATATCTTTAGAATAAATTATTTTAATAATTATACAATCTATTATTAGGAATATACATAATAAGTAAACACATTTTCTAGTTATTCCTATTTATGTAATAATGATTCTCAAGAAAAATGTAAATGTGAATCAAACATATATTTTAATATTTTCATAAATAACATTTATATAGTAAGATGATGTAATTATAAATCCATACCCATAACAGAAGAGAAAAAAGAATGAGAGTCTAAGCAGAAATGACTTTTTTCCTTAGTTTGGTATAAGAAGGCCAGAAATAAATTAAAAGTGGTGCTTTCCTTGAACATTTTGTTTAATTTCTGGGTTGAACGCAGAAGAAAGGTGACAATAAAATTATTATTTTTGCATTTCTTTAATCACCATTGTCTTTATCTTTAAGGGATATAATTATACATTTAATAAAATTGTATTTTTTTCCCTCTTTTGATTATTTCAAATTTCTCTTTTATTACACAACTCTTCTATCTAACACGTTGCTCACTGATCAATGAAGGTTTTCTTTGTAAGGCCTTAGCACTTTTATTTTCTTTTATTTTCAACAACCTGCCAAAAAACTAAATTTTCACCACTTTCTCTCCACCTATATTATTTATTTTAATCCTCTATTTATTGTTCTCTTTCTAATTTCTTTTCTAAACCAAACATACCAAATTCATTATTTCTTTTAATCCTTTCTTTATTTTTCTCTTTCTAATTTCTTTTAAATATAGAAAATAAGAGGAAAGAAAACCACAAGAAAAACTTATTTTCCAAAATTTGGTTGAAAATGAATCAAAGAAATGAAAAATAAATAATAAGATTCACTAAAAACTTTTTTCTGTAGGGAAAATACATATTTACTCTTAACTTGCTAGTAATAAGGCTTATTTTGTTGTTGTTCAACATATTTACTCTACTAACAAGTTTTTATTGTTCTACATTTTTCAATTCACTCCTACATATTTTTTTCTTTTTTACTTATCATACTATTAAAAAAATCATTTTTTTTATTATATTTCTTTTCTTCAACTTTCATTTCTCATTTTCCCTCTTGCATCAATATAGTATAAATTAAATTACAACCTTTTGCTTTCACATTATAATATTATTAAAATAATAAATTTATTTCTTAAACCTTTTTAAAGTTATTTTTAGATGATACTATTTAAATATATGAAAAACTAAAGTTATTTGTCCTATTTTTATTTTTATTATACAATGATTTTCTCATTACTATAATCATAATTAAATTCCTTGGAATTTGAAGAAGTCCTTAGAATTGCATTCATTTTTTGTTTAAACTATTTTTTCCTTAGTAATTTACAAACCGAATAACCACATTTCCTCTTTCTCACCTCTCATCATTTATGGAGAGTAAGTATCCTTAGTAACACTTTATAACCTAAATTATATTTTTTTCATTAAAAACAAAAACAAGTAATTGTTTCTAGAGGAGAGGGATACTTGTTTCATTTATAAATGAGAATTATCTCTTCGAAGACAATTTATCTCTTCCAGCAATTAAAAGTATGATATATATATTATTTTATTTGGTTTTCAAAATATTTTTGTACAAAATGATCAAATAGAATATATGTCATGATTTTATTAGTCAGATGATATAACTTATCTCTTTATATCAGAATATACTTGATTTTCTTCATAAATACCTAAGTCACCCATTCATCTCTTTCAAACCCATATTCTGAACCTTCTTTCACTATCTCTCTCTCTATTCCTATTAATCTATATAATAAAATGAGAACCATTCTTAATACAACTACATCATTATCCTACAAAGACACAAACATTTCTGAGGCTTCATCACCATGGCACTATCCAATTCTATACCTGTTTTGTGGACTATCTGCCATGTTTTCTCTCATAGCTTGTGCAATCTTCATCTTAGCTTGCTCTTACTGTACTCATCCATTAGAGAACGAAAATCAACACAGTGACTTAGAACGTGGTGGTGAAAGAGAAAGTGGTTTTCTTCATGCAAAAAATAATAATGATTCTGTCAATAATAGGGTTTGTGAAAACAAGGTTCTTGTCATTATGGCTGGAAATGATGAACCCACTTTCATAGCTACCCCTACTTGTGTCACCTCATCTTCTGTTCAATGTGGAGTTGGGAATGATTCGGATAAAGATACTCAAATTCTTGAAACTTGTGAGGGATTGAAGGAGAATATCAACTATGATAAAGCTACGAGTACGAGTTCCGAGCAATGAAGTCAGAGTCGTCAAGGTTTTAAATCTGGGTCTACGAATTGGAGCATATGACTTTAGCTATAATCAAGGGGCTGCTACATTTTTCCGCAATAGTGGTTAGTTTCTTTGGGTTGTAGTTACTTTTATCTTACTCATCCTCTTTATCTAGATTTAAGAATGACATAAACATGGTTATAGAATCTAATGAATATCACCTTTAGTGAAACTATGTTCTTAATCATGTCTATCTAATGAAATTTTGATATTCATTATAAAAAATGATAGTGAGAATCAAAATTAAAGTTATGTTTGATATGATTATGTGACATGTGATCTTCATGTCATAGAATGAATGTTTTTTTTTTGCTTTTTTCTTCTTTATTGATTGTCTTTACATGATTTCGGAAGTGTAAATTTAATAGTATATGAATTTGAATTAAGAGAGTTTTCTTTCAATCCAATGACAACCATATTTTGTGCAATCTTTTATGTTACTTGTACAATTTCTTTTTTCCGCATATATGTAATTACTTGTTTAGCACATTGTTAATTGTTACCAGTGAACAATTAATTATTAGCAAATTAAACTCTTTACTAATATGGGAAAAAATTGAGAAAAAGATCTCTTGGGATTCTTCATTCTTGTATAGGTTTATTATATATATTTAACATTTGAGAGAAAACGACAATTCAAACTGAATTTTATTAAAAAAAATGTTTTTTAAATATAAATAGTAACAAGGTAATGTAATTATTGTCCCAAGGAAAGTGTAGAGTATGTATCCCCTCACATGTCAATACCCTGTTACTTTTTACTACTTTTTTTTAATTAAAGTTTGAATTTATTTTAAGTATAAAATTATAACCATTGATTTTTTATTATCACTTAGTCACCATCTTAAAAAATAACGATCCTGGTATATAAATTGGAGAGGAAGCATATTCCCTTAAATTTTCATCCAATCATATTTTATTATTTATTTAAAAAATTAATTAGTGAGGAGCAAAGTTTAAATTACATATTATTTTTTATTACGTGTGAAAGTCGAGTTGTAGACACAATATGAGAATAACCCATCATTTTCATATATTCCCGTATATAATGTGTGAGTGGCATACATTGTTACTACTTTTTATTTGCACGAAGGTGTTTACATATTGTATTGGACTTTCATAGTATAAAGATATTTTCATCGGTCAAATAAAAAAATATGAACAAGTTAGAAAATTGAAATATACACAAATCCATCTTAACTATAGTTTTTTTAAAGAGTAAATTAAACTTTTATCTTATTTTTTTTAATAAAATTATATAAATCATTTCTCATTGTTTATCTTTGCACAAGGCTCCATAATCTTGTACATCAATATATACATTATACTTATTACTCATGCATGAGATATAAATATAATTTTTTAAACAAAAAATGTGTGATAAATATAATTAAATTAAACAAAATATTGTATATTATGAGTGATTTGTGAAATTTAACTAGAATTAGGGATATAAATGTAATTTACTATTTTTTAAAAGATGAAACTCTTGGATACCAACAAGAGTTCCCCTTTCTAGTTTCTACTAACCAAGCCATTTATCAAAGTTCAAAGGGTGGAAGATAGTAATTAGCAAACTTATTTTTTAGCAATAATAATAATAATTAAGTTGATCTTGAATAATATATGTAATGATACCTAATTAATAAAGACTACTAAAATTAAATTATTCTTTATTATTGTTAGATGGCCGATTTGGTAAGATAAAGTCATGATAAGAAATAAAATATGGCAAGAACAATATAAGTTGTTATTATGTTCATGCTAATAAGTGTATGTTGCATACTATGTAATATGGCATAGATGTGTTCTTATGATCGAGAGAAGAAACTTGACCCTTAATCTGCAATACGATTGCATGTAGCTGCGCCACAACAATGAGCATTAATAGAGTATCTGAATAGTGTCGACTACATGCATGCAGTAAGGGATATAGGTCGTAAACTCATAAATATAAGGTGTGCAACATATATTAAAATTTAAATCATACGTATACGATTTTGCTGTCAATTTTATTTTCTATTAGTTGCTTGTGTTGGAGATTCCTTATGATTGGTGAAATACCAATCCTAAGATCTTGAATTCAATGATTCTCACACATATTTATGAATCAAAGGGTGCAGTGTCATACCTGAATCCATGTTCCTGGATGTACTCCTCTGATCTACGTTTCTGAAAGAGATGTGGTGTGATGGCCTTCCTCAACCAAATCCCTGATTCCTCTTGGGACTTGCGTTTCACTCTGATGGGGAGATGAGAAAACTGAATTTTGATTTTGGTGTATTGGGGACCATAACCTTCCTTATGTGTTAACTTATAGGGTTCCCATTATCCCCTATG
>NC_032011.1:23548434-23548751 GCF_001865875.1 Lupinus angustifolius | reverse complement strand
CTGGTCCATCTCATATATTAACTATGGAACCACCGCGACTTTTATCAGATTTAAGTGTGACTTGACCACGACGATCACCATATTAATATACTCAATGACATAGATCAAATATGGATGAGTGACATGGAAATTTCATGCAATGTGATCTCAAACATGTCTATTTCCAACTGGTCATTCTTTATTCTTTAGTGAGATCAATCCAAAGTCTTTCATTTGCAACACAATTGTTACAATGTACAATTTCTAAAATGAAATAACAAATCATCAACTTTATTATGCATAAAAACTGTATATAATATCCAAAACAAAACATAAAA
>NC_032011.1:23548040-23548334 GCF_001865875.1 Lupinus angustifolius | reverse complement strand
ATTGCCCAAAGTGTGCAGGAAGAGAGATCAAAACCAAGTGCACGAGTAGGTCATCACCAAGCTCTAACTTAAGTGCCTTGAGTTTTGATGCGAGATTAGACATCTCCATAATGTACTCCCTTTTGTTCCCTTTGCCTTTATACTTCATGAAAATGAGTTTAGCCAAAAGGCTACTCGTCTCCGCCTTTTCATTCTTGGCAAAGAATTGTTCTATTTCTTCAAGGAACTTCCTTGCACTTTCACCCTCAGATATAGAGCCCCGAAACGCATCTGGAATAGAGCGTTTCATGATCA